>NC_085138.1:118800255-118840255 GCF_035046485.1 Aedes albopictus
CTTATCATCCGCTTCGCAGGCAGATGATGTTGACCAGCAGTGGCGAACCTAATGACTGGAATTAGCATATATAATGCTGTGTATACCGCCCAGTGGACCGAATGCGTAGACCAGTTATGGCTCTAATCTTAGCCAGAGAGTTTCCCTTTCGGTTGATGTTAGCTTTCAACCAACGATCAACTATGTGTCGATTCAAAATTTTAGGTTGATATAAAAAAAAACAAAGCACATTTCATGAGGGCGCTAGAAAAATACCCAAGAAAGCAACAGCATTATGTATTACATATATGAGATGGGGGATGCAAAACGGTGAATCCACATGGAGCGTCCAACATAGCTCTGGCCCTCACAAATTCCTACCTAATGCTCAAGTTCACCAAGGAGGTGCGGCTCGAACGACGTCTGTTCTGCTATTCAGCGGCTGAGTAAGAAATGCTCCTCCATCGCAATCTATACATTAGGAGGCAGTCCCACCACAGTGGATATGGGAGCTTAGGCGAACAACCTACTGTTCTCAAAATCCAAAAACCTATAACGAAAGATTTTGAGCTGATTCTACGCCAACGACTTTTAGTGCGAAGCAACGGACAAGAATTAAAACTTTTTTTTCTGTATTAACGAGATTTTTAGCTCGGGACCCACGCTTTAAATACTTCCCTTCCGAAGGAAGAACTCACACTTTGCGAGTTTGTCGGGAGTGGGATTCGATCCCAGGTCCTCGGCGTGATAGTCAAGTGTTCTAACCATCACACCAGGTCCGCTCCACTAAGAATTGAAACTTGAAATGTATTACTCTAGCCCAGCAGGATAAACTGGCACAACCAGCCAATGAGGCATGTCGTATGAAGCTTGAGATCCTAGCACTGAGCGAAGTACGTTGGCTGAACTTTGGAGAACACAGGTTAGCGTGGGGTCGATTTCTGATATATTCTGGCCAACGAGGTGAACACGCTCCTCGCCTCCGTGGAGTTGGTTTTCTACTCAGCGCTCACGCCCACACTGCGCTCATGTAGTTGGAACCTATTAATGAGAGGCTCCAACCATGATCCAAAAATACGCGCCAAGCGTTTCTGCTGAAATGCAAGACAAAGTCAACTTTTACAGCCAACTGCATGCTGTCGCGGATAAGATTCCAAAACATGATTCCAAGATCCTCATGGGGGACTTGAACGGGAAGCTTGGTTCCGAAAACTCGGACTATGAGCATGTCATGGGATGCCATGGTTTCGGAGAAATGAGCGAGTACGGATAACTGTTTGCAGAGTTTTGTGGCAACAATGACTTGGTTATTGGGGGTTCGCTCTTATCCCATCGACCAGTGCACAATGTGTCATCAATGTGGCCAAAAATCAAATCGACCAAATCTGCATCAGCCAAAAATTGAAACGGAGCCTTCTTGATGTACGGAGTAAGTAGCGCTGACATTCCCAAGCAACACGACTTGTTGCTAACCCAGTAACAGCAACTTTAGCGCAATTTATTCACTGTCCGTATTACGAACGACAGAACACAATTGCTTCATCTTTGAAACCCAAAAAGCGCAGATTCTG
The DNA here is from genome assembly GCF_035046485.1 of Aedes albopictus. Classification (NCBI taxonomy): domain Eukaryota; kingdom Metazoa; phylum Arthropoda; class Insecta; order Diptera; family Culicidae; genus Aedes; species Aedes albopictus. Next base: position 118,801,806 of record NC_085138.1, read on the forward strand.
AATTCTTATGCAACATAAACGAGGAGGAATGATAAAAAAGTTTGGAAATGTTTTTGTCCAGACTCGAACCATAGACACCAGGAGCAAGCCCGTGCACAAGGGGGTGGTTTTGGGGGTTAAACCCTCCCCATTTCCGGTGCTTTTTACACTAGGCGCCCCTCCGCCTTTTACCGAAATTGGGAAAAACCCCTCCCTTGGCGCCACTTCTGTGCACGGGCCTGACCAGGAGTATTATCTACTCACCTTACATACTACACCAAAAGCTCTGTGAGAGAATCGATGCTCAACAGACCATAAAAGCTACTGAAGTTACTTGTATTTTATTGCACCTTCTTTGTCACAAGTTAGAGAACTGTCAAACCCAAGCAGCACCTGCAACATCATGCAGATTGTGGCTTTTTATGCTTTGGTCTAAATAAGTTGCACTAGAAGCACACGAAACTTCCATCTTGTCAATTGAGTTGCATTTAAACTCCGAAATCCGTAAAGTTGCGGCTTTGTTTCATAGAAATCACAAATTTTTCACGTGTTTGACATCGATCTGTGGATGCGGAGCTTACGTATTGCTCGCAAGTGATAATACAATTAGCTTACATTAAATGTGTTATGTAACATGCATGAAACATCTAACTCTGGTTTGTTTGTTCAGATTAGGTTCCATATGGGTTACAGAAAACTTGAGCGTCTTTTCATTTTGACAGTTCTCTAACTTGTGACAAAGAAGGTGCAATAAAATACAAGTAACTTCAGTAGCTTTTATGGTCTGTTGAGCATCGATTCTCTCACAGAGCTTTTGGTGTAGTATGTAAGGTGAGTAGATAATACTCCTGGTGTCTATGGTTCGAGTCTGGACAAAAACATTTCCAATCTTTTTTATCATTCCTCCTCGTTTATGTTGCATAAGAATTCAGAATCTGCGCTTTTTGGGTTTCAAAGATGAAGCAATTGTGTTCTGTCGTTCGTAATACGGACAGTGAATAAATTGCACTAAGGTTGCTGTTACTGGGTTAGCAACAAGTCGTGTTGCTTGGGAAATGAAAAGACGCTCAAGTTTTCTGTAACCCATATGGAACCTAATCTGAACAAACAAACCAGAGTTAGATGTTTCATGCATGTTACATAACACATTTAATGTAAGCTGACTGTATTATCACTTGCGAGCAATACGTAAGCTCCGCATCCACAGATCGATGTCAAACACGTGAAAAATTTGTGATTTCTATGAAACAAAGCCGCAACTTTACGGATTTCGGAGTTTAAATGCAACTCAATTGACAAGATGGAAGTTTCGTGTGCTTCTAGTGCAACTTATTTAGACCAAAGCATAAAAAGCCACAATCTGCATGATGTTGCAGGTGCTGCTTGGGTTGTGTCCGACCATCATCTCCTGATCGGCGAGATCCGACTGCGCACTGCCAGGATCCATCGACAGGAGGAGAGAACCGGGCGCCGGTTCAACACACTCCGACTGGAAGACGCTGCGGTGAAAAATCCTTCGTCGAGGAGCTGGAGAGCCGTGCTGTGGATATTCCAGAATGTGGAAGCGTGAAAGGTCAATGGAACGCCATCAAGAACGCCTTCATCGCCGACGACGAGTATAATTTGTGTGAGTTTCGCACTCGGAGAAAGCAGTGGATCACAGATGACACCTGAAGGAAGACAGAGTAGCGAGGGAATGCCAAAGCCGTGATAGAGCGAGCGAAAACACGAGGAGCCAAAGCCGAAGCTTTCGATTGTCTCAATCTCGAACACATGTGGGGAGCCCTTAATCGCAAGGAAGTCACTGACAAATCATCGGTCTCATTGAAACACAGTACAGGACATGTTCGTGCAGAGTACTGTCTTCGTCTTCTTTATGGTTCTACGTCTCCACTGGGAATGGCTTGTTTCAACTTGGTGTTCTTTGAGCACTTCCGCAGTTATTAATTGAAGGGCTTTCTTTGCCAGCCATTGCATGAATTTGTATATTGTGAGGCAAGTACAATGATACACTATGCCTAGGGAGTCGAGAAAATTTTCCCGACTGGAACGGGAACCGAACTCGCCGCCTCCGGATTGGCGATCCGTAGCCTTAACCACTAGGCTAACTGGAGCCCCAGTGTACTGCACAACGGTATATTGTCCGGACCCTTCCGGGTCGTTGCTTGAGTAAGGCAACGATCTATTACCACTACTGTTCCTAATCGTAACCGACGAGATCCTGCTAGGTGCGATTGATCGTGAACCAAATCGTGGATTGCTGTGACAGACCATTACCATGGAGCACCTAAATGACTTCGAACTGGCTGATGACCTTGCTCTCTTAGATCAACGGCACTCCGATATGCAGAATAAGCTCTTGATCTTGCCGATCGCTCCTCGGCGGCAAGCCTGACCATCAACGTCAACAAAACCAAATCGTGGGATGTAAACATGGCCAACCATTCCAGCTTCACAGTAGCTGGGCGAGCAGTGGAGAATGTTGAAAGCTTCCCATATCTTGGTAGTTAAATGACGGCCGATGATGGCAACAAGATCAACATGGGTGCACGAATCAACAAGGTGAGGGCTGTTTTTGCGAGTTAAAAAAATGTATGGGAATCAGTCAGATTAGTCGACGCACCAAAATCCGATTTTTTAACTCGAACGTGAAATCCGTGCTACTGTATGCTAGTGAAAATTGGTGTGTATCAGCGGAGAACACTCAACGGCTACAGATCGTCATCAATAGACGCCTGCGGATTATAATTCGTACGTGGTGGGCTCAATTGGCGAAAAATTGCAAGTGCCGGGGCTGGGATCGAACCCATGCTTATCCACTTTATGAAGTGAACGTGTGGACCACTACGCCGCGGGCCTCGGCCGTCTTGGCATAGTTATGCCTCAATGAAGTTTTATATTTTTGGCTCTACCCCATTTGGCATAATGACATATGGCATAACACCATTTGGCATAACGACCATTTGGCATAATGCCGTTTGGCATAATACGAAGAACAGCCTTCTTGGTAAGAATGTGCATAATCCTTGTAATGCCAAATGACCATTATGCCAAATGGCAGTTATGCCAAACGGCATTATGCCTAACGGCATTATGCAAAATGGGGTAGAGCCTAGGGTAGAGCCATATTTTTGATGTAGGGTATTGGCACCCTTATTCCTACTTTCATCCTACGAAAAACAAAGGATTGAAGCGTTGTTTGTTTTATATCTTATTTTTGTATTGTTTGTTAGAAGTGAGCACGCATGAAATCAAAAAGAACGCAATCAATCGGTGCCGTAATCGCTTCTTTTCGTATAGGATGAATTTGAGAGCGTGAGATTACTGATGAATCGGTGACCCAGTGAACCACCTTTGAATCCCATTTGATGCAAATCTATCCCAAATAGCAGCCCAACGTCAGTACTCCATCAAACTAACAACCCAATTCAACCCACATCAATCGAACAGGGGTAGGCGTGATCTCTAACCCCAATTTGTTGTCCAAAGTATCTCTCCCTTTCCTACAGAGAAGCGCCATGCTCAAATTCTTCAGAGGTCATCACATCGCCTCGCATAGAATCTGTTTTTTGTTCGGTCATCGTTCGCTTGCTGGCAAGAAGTTTGGAGAAGGGTATTACTTGCTTCTTATGCTCACTGACCCACCTAGCTGCTGTTGTAGTGAAGGCAGAGTCTGGAGGAGCGAAGCTATACGTTGGTTCGGCCAAAATAAATACCTTGTAGAAAGCACTGCTTCAATTTTAGCAACACCAGCTGAACTCGTGATGCATGAGGTTAACCATTAATTATGCAAGAAAAATTCAAGAAGTTTTGCCTTTCTCTCTCTATAAATTCATTTTATGATTGTATGAATCTAAATGAATTTCTTAGTGCTCTGTGAAATTTTTCATTCAATGTGAAACCATACGGAATTATTGGATGGTTCTTCTGCAATAGTTGACCAAGGTATGTGGCATTGAATGGCGTACTAGCGGAAGTCTGTTCCTAGTCTACCTACATGTTTGAAACACAGCTCTGGAGAGTGCCATGTACCATCTTTTCTACTAAACAGAGTGTTTTGGCGAATATTTCTTGTATTGAGAAAAATGTGCGCCTCTCCCAATCCAAGTCAGAAACTTTTAAATTTTCTATCTTGTTTTTTGCCTTTCTCGTACACTAAGTGTACTGGAAAGGCTATATGTTCACTCCAAAAATGACTTTTTGATAGAAAGCCCGTCGAGTCACATATACCAATCAACTCAGCTCGACGAATTGAGGTGATGTCTGTGTGTGTGTGTATGTATGTGTGTGTGTATGTGTGTGTGTGCGTGTGTATGTGTGAGTGTGTACAAAAAAACTCACATCACTTTTTGGCAGTAAACCTCAACCGATTTCAATGACCAATGGTTCATTCGATGCGGAATCTGGTCCCATTGTTTCCTATTGAAAATGGTTCAGATCGGTCCAGCCGTTCCGGAGTTATGGCCATTTAGGTGTTCCGGATCGGTACCCCAGGAAGTGGCCAGATATGAAAACGCTACAAACCCATTCATGCGACACATTAAACCGCGGCACTTTCAAAAACATGATGAACGGTAAACAGGAAAATAGTCTCGGACCATATCTGAACCGTTAGTGCTCCGGAACCGGTTCCGGGAGACCCGCCGGAAGTGGCCAAATATGAAAGTGAACCAAACCCATACATGCGACACATCAAACAGCGGATTTTTCGATAACCTGATAAACAGTAGGCAGGAAAACATTCTCAGACCATATCTGAACCGGTAGTATTCCGGAACCGGTTCTGGGTGTTCCGCCCGAAGTGGCTAAATATGAAAGTGAACCAAACCCATGCATGCGATACATCAAACAGCGGCTTTTTCGATAGCCTGATGAACAGTAGGCAGGAAAATATTCTCGGACCATATCTGAACCGGTAGTATTCCGGAACCGGTTCCGGGTGACCCGCCGGAAGTGGCAAAATATGAAAGTGAACCAAACCCATACATGCGACACATCAAACAGCGGATTTTTCGATAACCTGATAAACAGTAGGCAGGAAAACATTCCCAGACTATATATGAACCGGTAGTATGCCGGAACCGGTTCTGGGTGTTCCGCCGGAAGTGGCCAAATATGAAAGTGAACCAAACCCATGCATGCGATACATCAAACAGCGGCTTTTTCGATAGCCTGATGAACAGTAGGCAGGAAAACATTCTCAGACCATATCGGAACCGGTAGTGTTACAGAACCGGTTTCAGATGTCACGCCGGAAGTAGCCAAGTATAAAAGTTAACCAAACCCTCACATGCGATGCATCAAATCGCAAGCTCTTCAGGCAACCTGATAAACGGATAAAAAAAGAAAATAGTTTCAGATCATATTTGGAACAACCAATAGAGTTCCGGAACCGGTTCCGGGTGTCCCGCTGGAAATGGTCAAATGCTGTCAAATGTAGTAGAGATCAAAACCCATGCCTGCGGCACATTAAACAGCGGCTTTTTAAACAACGTGATGAACGAATAGCCAGAAAATAGGCTCAGACCACAACGAAGATCTTTATAAAAGCTACCGATAGTGTTCCGGGACTAATCTATGGTGACCAGCCGGAAGTGGCCAAATGTCAAAAAGAACCAAACCCATGCATGCGACACATTAAATCGCGGTCTTTTTTAAACCATGAGGAACGATTAGCAAGAAAATAGGCTCAGACCACATTAGAGGCTACCGATAGTGATGCAAAACCAGCATTGGGTGCTTCGCAGGAACTTCAAAAATGAACAAAGTCAATGCAAGCGATAAATATGTGTAAAAGAACAAAATCTTGACTGAACTAAGGCCACATACATACAGACGTCTTACTCTACTCACTCTCCATCGTCCTTGTTTTCAACGGTTGAATCAAGAGGAATCAAGTATTAATCGTTTTTGCTCGTTTGACGTCTGCTCACTACCAACATCAAGCTAGCAGCGGCTTGTGCAACGCAACCGAATGGGTGACAAAACGTCGAAAGACAAATCGTCGAATGCCAAAACGTCGAATGCCAAAACGTCGAAAGGACAAAACGTCGAAGGGACAAAACGTCGAAAGGACAAGTCGTCGAAAAGTGTGTAACTGTTCGCAGTTCAGTGTGGATTTTTTTTAGATTTTGTGTGGATCGATTTAATTCTGTTGATAGCCTGAGAGGGGTGGCGATACGGTGATCCACTAAGATGACAGGATGACGAACTAATTAACGGGGATACACTAATTATGTCTCATTATCTTGGGTCACTGCCCAAGCGCTGAAGGTCAGTGACTCATTTTGCACTCTATGATGCTTCAGATCCGAGTTGAAACCACCAGCTGTGTAAAGATTATTGTGTGGATAGTTGGCATTGTTGTGCTTCTACCATATTCTGGAATACCGGATGAATTGCGGAGAAGGACAGCCGTAACAAAACCAGACGCCTTTGAAGGAATAATGCGCCCGATGATCGCCATCGCCACCCTAAAGATGCCAGAGATCCAGCCGACGATAGCTAGAGGCCGCCATCATAGCCACCCCGAAGGAAGTTGTGACGTAATGCTGGAAATTTGTACAAGGTGCCACTGACATTCTTCATTACATCAACTAACCTAACCTCAAAATGACTGACAAATCACAGGTCATTTTGACAGATGTATCATGAGCATGAAAAGGACGGAAACAAGATCGATAAAGTAGAATATGTTATCCGTCTTTTTCGTGCATGTGTGTGGTCTGTCAAAATGACCTGTGAATTGTCAAACATTTTCATGGCTAGCTTTGTTGGTGTAATGAAGAATTGTGCCACTCGCAGTGTTGCATTTGAACGCTATCAATTTGCGTTGAAGTTCAAAAACGGCACGCTGCGATCAAACATATTGGAACATTGTTCAGTTAAAAAATTGGAACGCACGTGAATACCAATATGCCAACATGGTACCCTGGTACCTGGTAGACTGAAATGGTCATGTTTCAACCATTATTTCACCAATTGCCTAGCAATCTTGGGCAGATTCGATTCAGAAACTCACCACCCTCAATTGAGAGGGGGAACCGGTTCGGTCACCGTGGATTACCGGAAAATCCGGATTTCGCTGCAGAATCTTAATGCCCGATGCCAAAATATTTCACTTTATTGTGGTGCATATTTTCGCGCAACAACGCATGTATGCCGATGCGTCACAAAGCCCTAGGGCAGCACCTTGGTCAGGACGCACATAAGATTTGATGACACATCCAAGCTCAGCTCATATTTAGCTCGCGTTTAGTTCAATTGCAACACTGGGTGCCAGTAGAAGGGACTCCAAAGAAGTAAGAGAAGAAAAGGCCGGGAAAGTCCGGGAATAAATGATGTTACACTTAACGTCACGTGATGTGAGTTTTTATATACGACAGTGCGAATATTCCCTACCCGCGAAGAACTGGTCAAGAAACATGCCCACCCTGAGGTGTTGTTTCAGGGAGCCTCAGGAAGGCTCCCCACTGAACTAGTTGTCAGATACAAGTAAAAGAATGAGTATCCTTTAAAAGAATAAAGAACTCACTATTTACTTAGATTACTCTTTTTCGACGTTTTGTCCCTTTCGACGTTTTGGCATTCGACGTTTTGTCCCTAAGCCGATAATAAAATATAGCCTAAAGTGTGAAGAAAAAACTATGTCGAAGACCGTAAACTCATCTGTGATTGTGAAAGACGTTATATCCTAGCTTGTAATAATCCTCTTGATGTTGATCGGTCTTCAGTGATAGTGAAGGTGCTCAAGCAGTTAACTGAAAACTCTGATATTTTTTAGCTCTGTCTATACATTTAACGTAACGTCGGAATATGTTCAATTAATAAGTTTCCCAATTTTATTAAAATTATTGCTTTTCTAAATAAGGTATTCTCAGGATTCAGGAACAGTTCGCATTACGTCGACGGAAATACCATGCTTCGGAATAATGGCCCATGCACAGAAACTAGCTAAACAAAGCTATTGCTTTTCCTAGCTAGCTAGCTAGCTAAACTAGCTAACTAGCTAACTAGCTAAACAAGTGTATTGCTTTGCTATTGCTCTGAAGATTCCTAAAACAGGAACCGAATTCTAGACCGCCCGATAGGTAGGAGATTGTCCGCATCACGACGGTTCCAAACCGAACGGACTCAATAAATACCAAAACTTCCGCATGACATTTTTAAGTTAAGCAAGGCCATCTTGATTAGGAAACCTTAACCGTTTAACCCCTTGAAAAGGCCCCATACGGACCGAAACATCGTAAAAAAGTATAAACTAGTGTTTTCGATTCCCCCAAAAAGCTGAAGCCAACATTCTGAAGCAAAATCATCCCAGTCGTATCCCAACCAAGGAAAGATCATGAGTACATGTTCGACGAGAAAGGCACTATCACCACTAGGTGGATTAATCTAGGTTTTTTCGCATTAATGTGAATCAGTTTTTGTGAAGTACAGGTATAGATGTGTATTTGATCCATCCATCCCTTGAATTAAAAACATTGTTAACTGAATGGTAACTACATACATGCTACGACTGCTGGATTGCCTCTGTAATAAAACATGGCGTCGAAAAACATTCAAGATATGATCCCTCTCAAATATCGACATTCAGTTTGTACTATTTTCAATTGCAGAAGACGAGATTCAACTCGCTTTTGAATTTGAACTAAGTGTCACCCGACAACAAGATAATCGAAGGCATATTGTTGGCCCAGTCAGAAGCGAAAGCCGAAATTTGCATCATCTCCCCCAAGAGAGTGAGAGCTTTCGATGTTCCATTCAAGCGTGCTGTGTATGTGCGGTGCGTAGCGTATGGTATGTCGTTTGGCTGGATACACAAATATCGACGGTGAAATGTGAAATCGAGGCCAACCTACTCATCCGTCCTTCACCAGCTCGCACAGAGCCTGAGAGATGCTCCGATGAGATTATAATGCAAACAATTCGTACGCCCACCATCTGGACACTTTCCACCGTTGTGCTCCATGCAACCGCCGTTCTACATTTTCGATGAAAAAAAAACACTGGATTTTTTTTATCTCCACAAGAAAAGGACCGGTTTCATTATGAGATAACGCAGTGCAATCAAGACAGCGAAAAAAAATAACCATCATGCTTTTGTAACCAATTCGTCATGTCGAAATCGGACCGCCTCGACTTGCCTAATCAGGTACCGAAATCATGTATGAGTTACGTATGCTCTGGGGTCCGAAAAATTGAACGAAAAAAAAAACAAAATAAAAATAAGATAAAATAAGACCACCGCACGGCCGCATCCGGAATCAGCTTGTGCAGATCGAGCTCGTGTCCGGCTGCGAGGTAATAATTTTCTGCTCTGCACCTCGGCTCACAGCAGCGCCCACCATCATCTCTGCTGGCGGAGGTCATTTAGCTCTTACCTGGCACGCAAGCAGACCCCAAAAAGGGTCCAGCCCAGCCCATCAGACGTGCCGAGTCAAACAAAGGAACACGTTTTGCCTTTCTCGTACACTAAGTGTACTGGAAAGGCTATATGTTCACTCCAAAAATGACTTTTTGATAGAATGCCCGGAGGGTCGAGTCACATATACCAATCAACTCAGCTCGACGAATTGAGGTGATGTCTGTGTGTGTGTATGTATGTATGTGTGTGTGTATGTGTGTGTACAAAAAAAACTCACATCACTTTTTGGCAGTAAACCTCAACCGATTTTAATGACCAACGGTTCATTCGACGCGGAATCTGGTCCCATTGTTTCCTATTGAAAATGGTTCGAATCGGTCCAGCCGTTCCGGAGTTATGGCCATTTAGGTGTTCCGGATCGGTACCCCAGGAAGGGGCCAGATATGAAAACGATACAAACCCATTCATGCGACACATCAAACCGCGGCACTTTCGTAAACATGATGAATGGTAAACAGGAAAATAGTCTCGGACCATATCTGAACCGGTAGTGTTCCGGAACCGGTTCCGGGTGACCCGCCGGAAGTGGCCAAATATGAAAGTGAACCAAACCCATACATGCGACACATCAAACAGCGGATTTTTCGATAACCTGATAAACAGTAGGTAGGAAAACATTCTCAGACAATATCTGAACCGGTAGTATGCCGGAACCGGTTCTGGGTGTTCCGCCGGAAGTGGCCAAATATGAAAGTAAACCAAACCCATGCATGCGATACATCAAACAGCGGCTTTTTCGATAGCCTGATGAACAGTAATCAGGAAAACATTCTCAGACCATATCGGAACCGGTAGTGTTGCAGAACCGGTTCCAGATGTCACGCCGGAAGTAGCCAAGTACAAAAGTTAACCAAAACCTTACATGCGACGCATCAAATCGCAAGCTCTTCAGGCAACCTGATAAACGGTTAATAAAAGAAAATAGTTTCAGATCAAATTTGGAACAACCGATAGAATTCCGGAACCGGTTCCGGGTGTCCCGCAGGAAGTGGTCAAATGTAGTAGAGATCAAAACCCATGCCTGCGGCACATTAAACAGCGACTTTTTGAATAACGTGATGAACGATTAGCCAGAAAATAGGCTTAGACCACAACGAAGATCTTTATAAAGGCTACCGATAGTGTTCCGGGACCGATCTAGGGTGTCCAGCCGGAAGCATGCGACACATCAAACCGCGGTCTCTTTTTAAACCATGATGAACGATTAGCAAAAAAATAGGCTCAGACCACATTAGAGGCTACCGATAGTGATGCAAAACCAGCATTGGGTGCTTCGTAGGGTGCTTCGCAGGAACTACAAAAATGAACAAAGTCAATGCAAGCGATAAATATTTTTTTTTATCTGTATTAACGAGATTTTTAGCCCTAGGCTAGTTCATCTCGGGACCCACGCTTTACTGCCCTTCCGAAGGAAGAACTCACATTTTGTGAGTTTGTCGGGAGTGGGATTCGATCCCAGGTCCTCAGCGTGATAGTCAAGTGTTCTAACCATCCCACCAGGTCCGCTCCCCTAGCGATAAATATGTGTAAGAGAACAAAATCTTGACTGAACTAAGGCCACATACATACAGACGTCTGCAATTTCTGCAATTTTTCGACAGGCCTTTATGATAGCGATATTTTGCTTTTTTCATTTTCTTCGTTTTGTTTTTCCTGTCAATGTTGCTTTCCGATCAGCAACACGGGAGCGAAATGAAATAGGTACTCACACTCACATGCAGCGTGCTGAAAGCGAGAGCTGACCGGGCTAAATTTCCATTCAATTTTCTGTATTTGAGTGTTTTCACTCGTGGTATTGTATAGGGCACTCACTCTCACAAGCCACCACTTGAGACGAATGGCCTGTCAGCATGAGTAGTGTGTGAATGATTGGGAATTGACCTTGTTGGGTTGCTCATGAATGGAGCTCTTGGACTCTGTCAGTTCTCACATCGAGGAACTGAAAATGACCGCCGCAGTCATTCATTTTCGGCTGAAAAACAGGCACTGACACTGATATTTTGCAGGACTGCTCTCCATCGTCCTTGTTTTCAACGGTTGAATCAAATATTAATCGTTTTTGCTCGTTTGACGTCTACTCACTACCAACATCAAGCCAGCAGCGGCTTGTGAAACGCAACCTGATTAGCATTTGGCGATTATTTTTTTTTAACGATGAATATAATAGCAATATGTTACAATTGATATGTCTTTTTTTTCTGTACTACAGCAATCTCATCAAATCACTGAGGTGTAAAAATATACAGTAGGATAGGTCAACGTTATATGAGGAAATGAAAATTATCGCATCAAAGCTTTTTCAATCCTCTTTTGCGTCTAAAACTACTGGGAATTTTTTATGGGATTTAGATGGGCAATTTCACTTGCTTGCATTTTTTGTCAAATTTTACATGAATTTTGAAACCTATGATAATAACATATAGCCTAAAGTGTGAAGAAAAAACTATGTCGAAGACCGTAAAGTCATCTGTGATTGTGAAAGACGTTATATCCTAGCTTGTAATAATCGTCTTGATGTTGATCGGTCTTCAGTGATAGTGAAGGTGCTCAGGCAGTCAACTGAAAACTCTGATATTTTTCAGCTCTGTCTATACGTTTAACGTAACGTCGGAATATGTTCATTTTTTTTTTTTCATTTTTCATTTTCATTTAATTCAATTATTAAGTTTCCCAATTTTATTAAAATTATTGCTTTTCTAAATAAGGTATTCTCAAGATTCAGGAACAGTTCGCGGAAATATCATGCTTCGGAATGATGGCCCATGCACAGAAACTAACTAAACAAAGCAATAGTCGAAGATTCCAAAAACAGGGACCGATTTCTAGACCGTCCGATAGGTACGAGATTGTCCGCATCACGACGGTTTCAAACCGAACGGACTCAATAAATACCAAAACTTCCGTGTGACATTTTTAAGTTAATCGAGGCCATCTTGACTAGGAAGCCTTGACCGATTGAACCCTTGAAAAGTCCCCATACGGACCGAAACGTCGGAAAAAATCATTAACTAGTGTTTTCAATTCCCCCAAAAGGCTGAAGCCAACATTGTGAAGCAAAATCATCCCAGTCGTATCCCAACCAAGGAAAGACCATGAGTACATGTTCGACGAGAAAGGCACTATCACCACTAGGTGGATTAATCTGGGTTTTTAAAAGTATGTATCACTTTCGGTTTTCAGTTTGGTTGGAGCTTCGAACAATACGTATGATGCTAATGCCGTTCAGTAATTTGATTATGGCCGGGTCTTCGCCTGAGAAAACACATCTCAAGTAGCCAAATGTTCTGCTTCCCATGACGAAATGCACTTTCAAATTCCACGAAGTTCAGATAAAGTTTCGAGTGAAATTTGCTGGCTGCTTTAGAGATCAGAGGCTAACAGTAAGCTTTTCCGAAGCTTCGCACATATTTCCAATAAGGTTCATTGTTGGTCTCCTATGCAGCTTGAAAGTTGCTTAAGATGATAGTCGGTTTTCTGTTGGAACTTCCTAGACGTTCATTTCAGAAGCATGATGCTCTAAGAAAACATTTTTTGTAATTTTACGAAAACAACTTAGTAAGCAAATATTCATAGTCATTAAATATGAATTTACCAAATCAATGAATATAAAGTGCAAATAAAAAAATGTACACGACGCCCTCTGGTTTCGAACCAGTAACCGTTGCGCGAGAGCACACTCTACTCCAACACCACAAATGGGTGAAATTTGACTTAAATCAGTCCTCTGTCGACAGCTAGATTCGCACATAGCAAATCTATCTACTGCTGCGCAGCGGTACGACGACAGGTTATCAAGCAGGAATACCTCGGCTCAAACCTACGTAGGAGTGTGTCATGTATAAATAACAACATAAAGTAAGATCGGGCATGTTTCTCGCACAAGTGACTATGAATCTGAAACTACCTTTTTGCAATTTCTCATCGTAATAGGATGTTTTACCTCACGCAAATCTGCCAGGAAAGAACCTACTTTCACACACCAAAGCAACAGTGCTGTAGTAGTTCATTACTGCACTGATTTGCGTTGCGTAATGAACTATTACATCACTTTTTTCAGTGATTTCGAACTGGCTTTCTCAGTCTAGGGAAATTCAAAACGACTGGTTTTGTATTGCCCGACGTTTCGGCCTTGTGTTTCGGCCAGTCGTTTTGAATTTCCCTAGACTGAGAAAGCCAGTTCGAAATCATAAATCAAATTCCAGTCGAAATTCACGAACAAACTATTTTCAGTTTTGATTTTCAGACAGACAGACAGACAGACAGACAGACAGACAGACAGACAGACAGACAGACAGACAGACAGACAGACAGACAGACAGACAGACAGACAGACAGACAGACAGACAGACAGACAGACAGACAGACAGACAGACAGACAGACAGACAGACAGACAGACAGACAGACAGACAGACAGACAGACAGACAGACAGACAGACAGACAGACAGACAGACAGACAGACAGACAGACAGACAGACAGACAGACAGACAGACAGACAGACAGACAGACAGACAGACAGACAGACAGACAGACAGACAGACAGACAGACAGACAGACAGACAGACAGACAGACAGACAGACAGACAGACAGACAGACAGACAGACAGACAGACAGACAGACAGACAGACAGACAGACAGACAGACAGACAGACAGACAGACAGACAGACAGACAGACAGACAGACAGACAGACAGACAGACAGACAGACAGACAGACAGACAGACAGACAGACAGACAGACAGACAGACAGACAGACAGACAGACAGACAGACAGACAGACAGACAGACAGACAGACAGACAGACAGACAGACAGACAGACAGACAGACAGACAGACAGACAGACAGACAGACAGACAGACAGACAGACAGACAGACAGACAGACAGACAGACAGACAGACAGACAGACAGACAGACAGACAGACAGACAGACAGACAGACAGACAGACAGACAGACAGACAGACAGACAGACAGACAGACAGACAGACAGACAGACAGACAGACAGACAGACAGACAGACAGACAGACAGACAGACAGACAGACAGACAGACAGACAGACAGACAGACAGACAGACAGACAGACAGACAGACAGACAGACAGACAGACAGACAGACAGACAGACAGACAGACAGACAGACAGACAGACAGACAGACAGACAGACAGACAGACAGACAGACAGACAGACAGACAGACAGACAGACAGACAGACAGACAGACAGACAGACAGACAGACAGACAGACAGACAGACAGACAGACAGACAGACAGACAGACAGACAGACAGACAGACAGACAGACAGACAGACAGACAGACAGACAGACAGACAGACAGACAGACAGACAGACAGACAGACAGACAGACAGACAGACAGACAGACAGACAGACAGACAGACAGACAGACAGACAGACAGACAGACAGACAGACAGACAGACAGACAGACAGACAGACAGACAGACAGACAGACAGACAGACAGACAGACAGACAGACAGACAGACAGACAGACAGACAGACAGACAGACAGACAGACAGACAGACAGACAGACAGACAGACAGACAGACAGACAGACAGACAGACAGACAGACAGACAGACAGACAGAAAAGCTTCACGAGGGGCTGCAATCACTGGGCGTGGAGGCAGAACATATGGTGAACTCAAGGCCTCTGACGTATCTGGCACTTGGAACCGTGGAGGCAGGAGCTCTAACAGGCCCAACTATTTTAAGTTGTTAAGCTCGCCCGGTACAAAACAACACGTCAATGGAGCTCCATCTAAAGTTTACGGTCCATCCAGTGAACTGATTCGCCGAGAAATACTAGGAACGTACTGGAAAAACTTGTAACTTTTCAAGACTACTAATTACAAGTTTTTCCAGTATGTTTCTGACATACCAGCAAGTCTGGTAAAATGCCAGTAAAGGGTAATATGTCTCATTTACAAATACTGGGAAGGTCCTGTGAGCTAATCCAGATCCAGCTGGAAGTTTTATGGAAGCGCTGGTTGACAGAAATGGTATGATGAAACCCGACCGCTTGGGTCGGAGGCATTTCAGGTACTTTCAGGGGATTTTCGGGGGGATCTGGAGGCGTTCCAGGGCTTTTTTTAGATTTTCGGAGGGTCTCAGTTGCGCTACAGGAGGTCCGAGGGGGCTTCAAGCGTTTTCGGAGGCATTTGAGTGTATTTTCGGAGGGTTTTTAAGGGGCTCCAGAAGCGTGAAAGCAGTGTTTTCGGGGGTTTCCGAGGGTCTTATATGCGCATCATGTGGTACTTGGGGTTCCAGGGGATTTTTGCTGGTATTTCAGGAAGTTTTAGTGTTTTTTTTTTTTTTTTGCGGGATTCAGTCGCATTAGTTGAGCATTTCTGGTCATTCAAGAGGATCTCAAATGCGTTACAGGAAGTCCGAGGGGTTTTAAGGGGTCGTCGGTGGCATTCAGGAAGTTTCAGAGGATTTTCAGCGAGTTTTGGAGGCGTTACCGAAACGTTTTCGGGGGCTTAGGAAGGCCTCATGTGTGTTACAGGCAGAGATGCCATATAGACAAATTTATCTGAATTATACAGATTTCTGAGCATCCCTACAGATTTTGTTTCATATGAGATAAAGCGCTTGAGGGGCCATTTTATTTGTGTATGGGATACAGATTTTTCACCAAAATTGTGTATGGGATACAGATTTTTGCAAATAGTGATACATATTTTTCAAAAAAAAAAAATATCTGGCATCCTTAGTTACAGGAGGTCCAACGGAGTTCCAGGGATATTCAGAGCCATTGCAGGTAAATTCAGACGATGTTTAGTGGATTTCGAAGGCGTATCGAGGGATTCCGGAGGTCTCAAGGCCGTTTCAGCTGGTTTTGAGGGGTTTAAAGTATATAGTTTTTAAGGACAAATCTGAAGCGAATCTGAAGTTTTTAAGGACAAATCTGAAGAACATCTGACGCACAAATTTCAAGAAGCAAGCTTCGAACAACAGTGTTATTATTTATTATTCTGTTCTTGCTCACTCGTAATAAGCTTGAAATAAGAAGATCAGGTGCGCTGGTTTTGCTGACGAAAAGATTTGTGCGCTCGAAATCGTGAGTCGGCCATTGTGGCGGCCATTTTGGGATTCTAACAAGTCTGTCCTTAAAAAATACATTTAGGATCACCGCACTCAGGAGAGCTTAAGGGGGATTTTAAAGGCGTCTGAAAACATTGCTTAAATATTTCAGGCGGTTTCAGAAGGAATTCAAGACGTTGTGCATGCTATTTTGATGACTTAGCCCAAGAAAGTTTTTAGAGAACCCTAAACAGTATTAACTCTAGCCCTTTCTAGCCGTGCTTCTGTATCGACCTTGATACCACCGTCTGACATCATCTAGCTGCCAAGATATTGTAAGTTTTCGATCTTCTGCATAGCTTTCCCAGCTACTGTAAAGTTGGAGGTGATGTCCGTGTTAAAACCCAGAGTTTTGGTGTTGTTGACGTTGATGAGTGTTTGGCTAGGTTATTGAGCTTTCTCTCTCTCTTCTCTCTTCTTGGCGTAACGTCCTCATTGGGACAAAGCCTGCTTCTCAGCTTAGTGTTCTATAAGCACTTCCACAGTTATTAACTGAGAGCTTCCTCTGCCAATGACCATTTTTGCATGCGTATATCGTGTGGCAGGCACGAAGATACTCTATGCCCAAGGAAGTCAAGGAAATTTCCTTTACGAAAAGATCCTGGACCGACCGGGAATCGAACCCGTCACCCTCAGCATGGTCATGCTGAATACCCGTGCGTTTACCGCCTCGGCTATATGGGCCCTGGTTATTGAGCTTACAAGGATTATAAATCTGTAGATGTAGAAGCACTCAACACACATTAACTGTGAAACAGCATCTCTTCTAGTTGAAACGTTCGTACGAGAATGTATAATTTATACCACGTTCCTCTACAGACCACTCTAATATCGTCATTTCATTCATTTTCCTGCCTTCTGATCCGGCTTTTGACCACCGATCAGTTCGGTGAAGCGGAATCAATGAAGTACCACCCCTCAATGTTCGGTTCACACACTCCGCACAAATGCCTCTCGTACATATGTGAATTGATTTATTAATCCTAAAAAAAAACTGCTCCCATAAACATGAAAATCGCTCCGAAAAGGTGCACTCATACGAGCGAGGCCCTTTGAGAGGACGCGACATCAAAACAGCGAAAAACATGAATGGAATTGCAGTCGGCCGGAACTACCACCCACCACTGCTCCTTGGCAGTAGTCAACGCAAACATCGGTGTCTACAACCAAGAGTGGTTTGTGGGAATAAACTTTCCATGAAGGAGGTTGCAAGCAATAATGTCGACGGCGCGACCGGTGATGACGATGGCAATTATGATTCAATGGTTTGCTTACCGCCGCGCCGCCCACCTCCCGGCAAAGCCGGAACGATGTTGAATGGTTGGTTAAACGATCCAGTTTGAACAGATATAATTGAAAACACTTACCTAATGTGGCTGGTTTGGGAAATTGATTCATAAAATAAAGTATGCACCATTAGCGGTGGTGGCGGTATTTTTCCTGCACCAAAAGGGAGCGAAGTGGATGATTTGTCGTTGCTTGGAAGGCTCTCTTCGGATGAGGTGGCAGGAATTTTAAGCACAAGTTTACCGTAATGTTTTTGATATTAATACCTTCATAAATACTTTAAAATTTTTTTTGAGAAATTGTTTTAGAAGTTTCTCGACTATTTCTCCATGGACGCCATCGGGAAATTTTGATTAAATAAAAGAAATGTAACTTCTCAAAAGAGTTCCTTCTTCTTCCTCGCGTAACGTGCCAACTGGGACCCGCTTCTCAGCTTTAAGTTGGTATTGATGAAAGTTGTTCCTTAATTATTAACTGAGAGCTTTTTTCGTCAATGACCATTTGCATTTGTATATCCCTTTCATGAAGAAACCAGCACAATTGTGCTGTTCAGCAACAACAGATTTAGATATTTTTTTCATCAGTTTAATTATTGTTTTATGTAATGTATATTGTTTTAATAATTGACCCATCACTTGTACTTGTTTCTGTGCAAACAAACTTTTGTTTATGTAGCATGTGAGATTTGCCACAACAATGTGAACAAAAAGTGAACAAAATCCATAAAACATGAAAAAGTTTTATCTGTCGCAATTTTTTTCTGATTTTTCTAGGTTGGCAAAGCTAGAAATCGAAAGATAAAGAGTAGTTCTTTCAAATGGGGAAGAAAAAGTGTTGTTTTGTTAGAAATTCTAAGAGTTCTGGAGAGCCAAACTTTAGCATTTTCTATGGAAATTTCACTTTTTTGTGTTCCGTCCCGAAAGGGATATTATGTGGCAGGTGCGAAGACACTATATTCCCGAAAAAGGCAAAGGAATTTTTATTACGAAAAGATCCTGGACTGAACGGGAATCCAATCCGTTGCCCATAGCATGGTCTTGCTGAATATCTGCGCTTTACCGCATAGGCTCCTCCTATGTAAAAACAGTCTATACTATCTATACTATGTGAAATAAATAATTTAGTTTACAATAACACTTTAAAATCAATCATCCCAAATTGGTATTTCTATATGTACCTAGTAGTAGAAGACTGGACCAACAAAAACAACAGTTTTGCGATCAAGTTAAAAAAAAAACATTGAAGAGAAATCCCTCATTTCATCTACGCATGTACTTGATATTGATCAATCTATTCGTCAAACGTAATCATGATCCGTACAAACAAAACGTGTAGCATCACGACGACTGACTGATAGATGCTCTTCACGCAATGCGACGTAATTGCTTATGTAATCAATGACTTCTCCACCAAGCTCAACTTACATTGTATCAGGTCAATACTATCGATTCCACATTTGTGAAACGGAACTGAAACCAGCCGTCCATAAAGGTAACACATCAAAACAACAACAACAGCCCAGCCAGTTCGCTATACCTACCACCTACCTAAGTGGTAAAACGACGACAACGCGTTCATGTGCGTTTGACCAAAAAACTGCCCTTCGTCGTGCTATGTCGATCATCTCACGACATCATACTTGACAGAAGGAAAAAAAAGAAGTCGCCCGCGAAAAAAGGTTCGCCGACTTTCCTCTGCAAACCCACCACGGCTCACGTTACACGATTGTGACGAATGCAGAGACCTGCACGTTTCTTCCGTAACCAGCAGTGTTGCTTCTTGCATCTGCCCCATGAAGAAGGGGGAATCGGGGTGAAATACGCCGTAACGTTTAAAGGTTACAATTCCAATACTTAAACTATTAATAACATAAATTTATTCGATCAACATCACATTTAGGATAAAACATATTCAACAATAGTATGATATGTGGGGGCAAGAGGGGTCGGCAGGTAAGATGAATAAGTGCCGTTTTTTTACTGTACTAGGGGGACTTTGAATATTATCGGCAAGTTTGTTCTGTTCGTCATGAAGGGTTTTTGTCGGCCAAATTATCTAAAACTTGGCGTTATAATTCAGCTTGGTTGGTTAGGATTTGATGCCTACTCTGAGTTCAACAGGTTTCAGAAAACCCTTCATGACGAAGAGAACATAAGTTCCCCTATATGCTTTTTCAGTGTTTCATTAATTTTGCTGCGCTAGCGCTGCAAATGTTATTTACATACTCATTTTTTGTGTTGGATCATTTTAGCTCAGATATGTGTGAATCTTACTCATATCTGATTAACTTTTTCTAAGATGGTAACCGACAAAAAGAATGTTGCCATAATGCGGAGAACGAACAGAAGGAGCAAGGGTAGCCGAAAACGAATCACCGTAAAAAGAGAGCAAAAGGTGATTGTTCAAGCGCAAGAGACTGTAGAACAGAATAATACGCGGAAGTTTAACGGAGCTTTCAATAGTGTGCGGAGAAAAACAGCGCCTTTTTTTTGTCATGTGCAACGATCAAGATGGAAATTTACTGGCAGACAAGTCAATGGTGGCTACCAGGAGGAGAAACCATTTCGAGGAATAGGAAGCAATCAGTGAAGTACTAGATTGAAAGTAGTGAGCTGGATTTTTGTATGGTGAGATGATCAGTTCTCCATTTCTGTAATAAAATGGTACAAACAGCGTGGGTTATATGATTTCTTGACTAATTTGATGCTATTTGAGCAAAAGTTTGGGTAACTGTGTTGTTGTATTATTTATTTCTTGCAACTTCAACAACACAGTTACCCAAACTTTTGCTCAAATAGCATCATATTAGTCAAGAAATCATATAACCCACGCTGTTTGTTAAATTAGGAAAGAAACCATATAACCCACGCTGTTTTCACCATTTCATTGCAGAAATGGAGAACTGATCATCTCACCATACAAAAATCCAGCTCACTACTTTCAATCTAGTACTTCACTGATTGCGTCCTATTGTGGAACGGTGGGAATAAAAGAGCGAGAGACAAAAATCAAATCAACGACGACAGAGAGACAGTGGAACCTCCAATGCTAAACGAAGTCAAGACAACCATTAGAGCGCCGAAGAACTCCCGGCCGAGCTTCCAAAGCACATTTATGAGCAGCTGTTTCACTGTATTATATTGAAAATATGATTATAAAAGAAGAAATGCCTACTTGTTCGTTGGATGGTCGCATTTGCTCTATATACCTACAAGAAAAAACATTGATTGGAGTGCACGAACTACAGAGAATTTCCGGAATTCCGTTTAACAGGTTTGGATCCATTGAGAACTCCTTCGTTTGTGAATATCAGGCTGGTTTTCATGAAGACAGGTGACGGATCAGATGTTCACACTGAGCAAATTCTCTATAAACTTCGGTAGTACAACTTGCAGATGCAGACCCATAATCTGTATATTGATTCCAAATATGCGAACGAGGACAAGACTCTGATTGTTCCGATCGCTTTATACGGCCATGAATCGTGGACGTTGAGGCAGCATTATGCAAATCTGGCTGAGAAATCGATTTTTGTGAAACGATTTGAATCGGATCAACAGAATCGATTCACCGATTTGATTGAATGCTTTGAACCGATGTTTTCACATCGATTAAATATTATAAAATATTACAAAACTATAAAATGATTCGGTTGCTGCATGTAGTTCAGGGTACACACTTAGATAAAATCACCGACTTCGGTAATATTTTATCGAAATGTCAACCGTTAAGTTTTTACCGGAAAATTCTGTGACGTTTACCGAACTTCCATAAAGTTTGACAGATAAACGATAACATTTTACCGAAATTTGGTATTTTTTACAGAATTTCGGTAATTAACCATTACCGAACGCTCAGCAGCTGAAATTTCGGTAAAAAATACCGAACGCGACCAGCTGTGTATGGTTTACTTGTCTAAATAAATTTAAAATTTGAGATTGCATATCGAACATTTCGCGACTCCGATTCCAAAATGGATATAAAGTTGAGACAGTGCATTCTAAAAAAATGAAATTTAATATTTTTGAATCGACAATGTTTTAAATGATTTGCGGTTTAAATTGGGTGAGATTTTTCCAATTTATCTATTTATATAAAAATGCAGTGGCATACGTGGGACCGCACATAACTTGCGAACGGAAGGTCCGATTTTGGTCGTCTAAGTTTTGTTCTGTTAGTTTTCACCCAAGGAAGGTTTATAAGGCAAAAAACAAGGAAAAGTTGAGAGTTTTTGAAAATCGATCTTGCATACATTTTGACCAGGGACTTGGTCTTGGCTAGAAACTTGAAACGTCAAAAAACGCAGTAGGCAAGACAGAGTTTGCCGGGTTCAGCTAGTTTATTGTAGTTATTGTACCATTTTCTTTATCCAACTTGTCAAACTTGACCATGCAAATAGGAGAGATTTGTAGCGTTAGTTTTTTGTTTCGTTTCAGAGAGCGAGTATAGGCGCTTGAGCCCTAGGCATTAGGGCCAGGGCATACGAAGTAAATGTCATTCCCAAGTAACACAGAAAACATCTTTGAAAATGAAATTTGAAAAAGATGTTGTAATACAGTACTATATCTGTATCTGTACACATCTTGTGTTGAAATCATGTTTTAACTATGTTTGGCAATAACAAGCTAGTGAAAAATCTATTGATCCTCACTATCAGCTAGAAAAACGTAAATTCAACGTTGATTGCACAAGATTTTTAAACCATCATCTTCCTCCTTTTAAATAAGATATGCAAAACATCAGCAACACATAGTTATAACCTTTGGACTCGAACATGTTACGAATACGTTATATTTACGTAATAAATACGTTAATTTACATACATTCATTAGTTCGCTATCTCTTCTCAAACACTTGACCATTATTTATGAAACTTGCTTGCACTTGAAAATATAAGGTAATTAAACTACAAAGCAACACTTTTATGTTTAGCTTTGCACTCGTTCATCACGCTACGAGTATGCTAAACGGGTAAACATATAGGTATATTAGTATTTTCTATAGAAAACTTGGTGCAGGTCACTGTTGCCATGGCTCAAAAGATGGAAGTTATCATTCAACTTCACTTAATTGCCTCTCGTCGCATTATAAACACTGTGGGTACTTACGTGTCTCTGGAACCGACCTTCTGATACATGGTGACTAAATCTCACTTAAAAGCATAATTTTTGCACTATTTTTGATGCCGCGGAACATTCTACGACAGTTTATTCATATTAACATATGGAATTACACTCTAACTTTGTTATTGTTGTACCTATGTTCAAAACAAGTTATCCAGAACCAAACTTCACATCGTTGTGTGCTGTTTGGAAATTTATGTTGAAAATACGTTACTATGATGTTTTTCCAATGTATTAAAATCAACCCAAGTGGCATTAGACAAACATGTTATTGAGATGTACAGCAGTTGTAATTTAAACGTATTTCTAATAGTTTGAGTTCTTCCCTATCAGGTCAGACAAATTACAGTGCCTGCTCAAAAGGTTCACAATACCATTTTAATATACAGCCTGTTGCTGCATAAATGTTGTTTATCTACGGGTGTTTTCTCCGATAATTATACATCTGATACAGTTGAAACATTTGATAAAATAATATAATTTGCATACTGATAACGAATATAAATTATACAGTCTTATAGAACATCATGAATATAACATTATTGAAAATAGCATCCCAAAACTTACAGACGGTACTGTGGCAAGAAGCCACCATGTTGCACGTCTGAAAATTTGTTCGACAATCTCACACAAAGCACAAAAATAACAAAAACCATCCTTCTTGTCTCCTATCCGATGGAAGGCGAATGAATTTATGAGGAGTAAATGTGTTCATTTCACCATAAATTTTAAATGGCACATGAAATTAAGGCGTAGTGACCATACATCGGGGTGATAGATTACCAATGAAATGTAAGGCTTGAACATTTTTTGAGCCATTACTCGCTAACACATGATAGGTGTCAGATTTATTTACACAGTGTGCGTTTGATAAATTATGAATC
The DNA here is from genome assembly GCF_035046485.1 of Aedes albopictus. Lineage (NCBI taxonomy): Eukaryota > Metazoa > Arthropoda > Insecta > Diptera > Culicidae > Aedes > Aedes albopictus. The sequence continues at coordinate 118,825,607 of NC_085138.1, forward strand.
TCCTGGTAGGAACAAGTATGTATTTACGATGTTTTCAGAGAACATACTCAATACTTAATTTTATGTTATAAGAATGTATTGAAAAACATCTTTATGAACATCAATGATGTTTTATAAGCCGCCATTTTTTGCGCTTTTTCGGTGATATAAGCGTACGAAAATACGTTTTCCACATTCGGAACAAAACATGGATATTTGTATTAAACATGTATTATATACACTAATGTAACAAGTTGTGTTACTTGGGTTGTCTCATCCGTGGAAATTATACTACCATATAGTGTGCATTAACCCTCTTAGCTACATCTCTCCCAACGGTTATACATACATACCCCATCCCCCTGCAAATGAAACGGTTGGTACGGTTGTCCCCGTTTCTTTCTTTATCATATTCCAAAAAATGCGTCAATTATGATATTCATATGTGGCAGCCAATTAAACGTCCCATAATAAATTAAAAAGTTTCCGTAAACAATTCGAAAATTGCCAATAAATAAATAGGGGTGGAAGCAATAATAAACTATAAAAGTTCCATAAACAAATCAAAAAGCGCATAAATAAATCAAAACTTCCCATAAATAATTAATTTTCGTGCAATAAAAAATGTCAAGATTTCCACAAATAAATCAACAATTGCAATAAAAAACTATATTTTTTCCAACAAAAAATTTCGAACATACTTTATTATACTATTATTATTATACTATTATTATACTATTATACTATGATATGACTGAAACTATGTGTGCAATTTGAAAGACGATCGCTTGCTGTCCGAACTCGCTAACGCTCGTCGGACTTCAAAAAGGGATAACATCTCTGTTCGCATTATACCGGGCAAATTCTTGGATCTGTGGATTGCCTAGAATCGAATCGACGCAGTTACGGCGCGTCGGATTTCGGAAACTTCGGCGGCCTTCTGCCGCCTCAGTTCCTTAAATCTCTATGCGGCTTCGCCGCATGACTCAGCCGAAACTTTTACTTTACTCATTGTTTCGTATTTATTGCTAAATTTTCAATTGCTGTTTTGATGTTTTTCAATTGGGAATTTTTATATTATTTATGGAAAAATCATATTTATTTATGGAAAGTTTAAACATTTTTGGTGGAAAAAATGTAGTTATTTATTGGAGTTTTTGAATTATTTGTGGACATTCCGGCATTTTTTATTGCTCAAAAATCAATTATTTACGGGAAATTTTGATTTATTTATGCACTTTTTGTTTTTTTTATGGAAATTTTGAAGTTTATTATTGCTCCCACCCTTACTTTTTTATTGGCAATTTCTGATATTGTTATGGAAAATGAGCACTTTTTTATGAGTCGTTTATATTTTAGCCATTCATATGTGGGTATTCTAATTGTGGGCCTGGCCATTTTAATATTTGTATCACATCATCTCTGATATGCTGCAAACGTTAATATTGACAAGAAAATATCTGAAGCATTTCTGATATTTCCAGGATTCTTTTCAATACTGGCTGTGCAAGCACTAGAATAGAATATAATAGAAATTCGATATTTTTGAATCGAAAGAAAAATCCTGAGATCCTGATATCCCCCAGAACTCTGAGATGTGTTCCCATATAGTACTGAGAGAAATTCACCCAAAATGTTTAAAGAGTCTCCTCCAGAATTCTGGAAGGAGTTCCTCTAGAATTATGAGAGAGATTCCTCCAGAATTCTGAAAATGATTACACCAGAATCCTGAGCGACATTTATACGAAGGAAAGCAAAATTCTTCCGGTGTCTTGGTAGAAATTCTCTCTGAATTCTTCCTAGATTTCCTAGAATTCTGAAGGAGATTACACCATATCTACAAGACGGATTGTCTCAGAGTCCCGAGAGGAATTCTTCCACAATCATGTGATAGATTGTCTCAAAATCCTAAGGAAAGCTTCTCCTTGTGATTCTCCCAAAATGTTCCAGAATCCCAAGATGAATTCTCTCAGAATCCTGAGAGGTATTCCGAAAGCGGTTCTTCCACATTCTTGAGATAAATTCATCTAGAATACTGTGAAAGGTTCTAAAAAAACCCAGATTAATCCACCTAGTGGTGATAGTGCCTTTCTCGTCGAACATGTACTCATGGTCTTTCCTTGGTTGGGATACGACTGGGATGATTTTGCTTCACAATGTTGGCTTCAGCCTTTTGGGGGAATTGAAAACACTAGTTAATGATTTTTTCCGACGTTTCGGTCCGTATGGGGACTTTTCAAGGGTTCAATCGGTCAAGGCTTCCTAGTCAAGATGGCCTCGATTAACTTAAAAATGTCACACGGAAGTTTTGGTATTTATTGAGTCCGTTCGGTTTGAAACCGTCGTGATGCGGACAATCTCGTACCTATCGGACGGTCTAGAAATCGGTCCCTGTTTTTGGAATCTTCGACTATTGCTTTGTTTAGTTAGTTTCTGTGCATGGGCCATCATTCCGAAGCATGATATTTCCGCGAACTGTTCCTGAATCTTGAGAATACCTTATTTAGAAAAGCAATAATTTTAATAAAATTGGGAAACTTAATAATTGAATTAAATGAAAATGAAAAATGAAAAAAAAAAAAAATGAACATATTCCGACGTTACGTTAAACGTATAGACAGAGCTGAAAAATATCAGAGTTTTCAGTTGACTGCCTGAGCACCTTCACTATCACTGAAGACCGATCAACATCAAGACGATTATTACAAGCTAGGATATAACGTCTTTCACAATCACAGATGACTTTACGGTCTTCGACATAGTTTTTTCTTCACACTTTAGGCTATATGTTATTATCATAGGTTTCAAAATTCATGTAAAATTTGACAAAAAATGCAAGCAAGTGAAATTGCCCATCTAAATCCCATAAAAAATTCCCAGTAGTTTTAGACGCAAAAGAGGATTGAAAAAGCTTTGATGCGATAATTTTCATTTCCTCATATAACGTTGACCTATCCTACTGTATATTTTTACACCTCAGTGATTTGATGAGATTGCTGTAGTACAGAAAAAAAAGACATATCAATTGTAACATATTGCTATTATATTCATCGTTAAAAAAAAATAATCGCCAAATGCTAATCAGGTTGCGTTTCACAAGCCGCTGCTGGCTTGATGTTGGTAGTGAGTAGACGTCAAACGAGCAAAAACGATTAATATTTGATTCAACCGTTGAAAACAAGGACGATGGAGAGCAGTCCTGCAAAATATCAGTGTCAGTGCCTGTTTTTCAGCCGAAAATGAATGACTGCGGCGGTCATTTTCAGTTCCTCGATGTGAGAACTGACAGAGTCCAAGAGCTCCATTCATGAGCAACCCAACAAGGTCAATTCCCAATCATTCACACACTACTCATGCTGACAGGCCATTCGTCTCAAGTGGTGGCTTGTGAGAGTGAGTGCCCTATACAATACCACGAGTGAAAACACTCAAATACAGAAAATTGAATGGAAATTTAGCCCGGTCAGCTCTCGCTTTCAGCACGCTGCATGTGAGTGTGAGTACCTATTTCATTTCGCTCCCGTGTTGCTGATCGGAAAGCAACATTGACAGGAAAAACAAAACGAAGAAAATGAAAAAAGCAAAATATCGCTATCATAAAGGCCTGTCGAAAAATTGCAGAAATTGCAGACGTCTGTATGTATGTGGCCTTAGTTCAGTCAAGATTTTGTTCTCTTACACATATTTATCGCTAGGGGAGCGGACCTGGTGGGATGGTTAGAACACTTGACTATCACGCTGAGGACCTGGGATCGAATCCCACTCCCGACAAACTCACAAAATGTGAGTTCTTCCTTCGGAAGGGCAGTAAAGCGTGGGTCCCGAGATGAACTAGCCTAGGGCTAAAAATCTCGTTAATACAGATAAAAAAAAATATTTATCGCTTGCATTGACTTTGTTCATTTTTGTAGTTCCTGCGAAGCACCCTACGAAGCACCCAATGCTGGTTTTGCATCACTATCGGTAGCCTCTAATGTGGTCTGAGCCTATTTTTTTGCTAATCGTTCATCATGGTTTAAAAAGAGACCGCGGTTTGATGTGTCGCATGCTTCCGGCTGGACACCCTAGATCGGTCCCGGAACACTATCGGTAGCCTTTATAAAGATCTTCGTTGTGGTCTAAGCCTATTTTCTGGCTAATCGTTCATCACGTTATTCAAAAAGTCGCTGTTTAATGTGCCGCAGGCATGGGTTTTGATCTCTACTACATTTGACCACTTCCTGCGGGACACCCGGAACCGGTTCCGGAATTCTATCGGTTGTTCCAAATTTGATCTGAAACTATTTTCTTTTATTAACCGTTTATCAGGTTGCCTGAAGAGCTTGCGATTTGATGCGTCGCATGTAAGGTTTTGGTTAACTTTTGTACTTGGCTACTTCCGGCGTGACATCTGGAACCGGTTCTGCAACACTACCGGTTCCGATATGGTCTGAGAATGTTTTCCTGATTACTGTTCATCAGGCTATCGAAAAAGCCGCTGTTTGATGTATCGCATGCATGGGTTTGGTTTACTTTCATATTTGGCCACTTCCGGCGGAACACCCAGAACCGGTTCCGGCATACTACCGGTTCAGATATTGTCTGAGAATGTTTTCCTACCTACTGTTTATCAGGTTATCGAAAAATCCGCTGTTTGATGTGTCGCATGTATGGGTTTGGTTCACTTTCATATTTGGCCACTTCCGGCGGGTCACCCGGAACCGGTTCCGGAACACTACCGGTTCAGATATGGTCCGAGACTATTTTCCTGTTTACCATTCATCATGTTTACGAAAGTGCCGCGGTTTGATGTGTCGCATGAATGGGTTTGTATCGTTTTCATATCTGGCCCCTTCCTGGGGTACCGATCCGGAACACCTAAATGGCCATAACTCCGGAACGGCTGGACCGATTCGAACCATTTTCAATAGGAAACAATGGGACCAGATTCCGCGTCGAATGAACCGTTGGTCATTAAAATCGGTTGAGGTTTACTGCCAAAAAGTGATGTGAGTTTTTTTTGTACACACACATACACACACACATACATACATACACACACACAGACATCACCTCAATTCGTCGAGCTGAGTTGATTGGTATATGTGACTCGACCCTCCGGGCATTCTATCAAAAAGTCATTTTTGGAGTGAACATATAGCCTTTCCAGTACACTTAGTGTACGAGAAAGGCAAAAAAAAAAGATTTTCGGAATTGTAAGATGAAGAAGCATTACTCCAGAATCGTGAGAAAGGTTCCCTCAAAATACTGGCGGGAGTGCCAAAGAAACCTGAGATATACTCTCACAGAATTCTTGGAGATAGGATTCCTCCAGAATCCTGAGAGGAATTCCTCCAGAATCCTTTCAAGTATTCTTCCAGAATTCTCCAAATGCTGAGATTGATTCTGCCAGAATCCCGAAAGGTATTCCCCAGAATTCTGCGAGTGATTCCCCCAGAATCCTGAGAGGGATCATATGAGGTGTTCTTCCAGATTCTTATGAGACACATATCTAGAAACCATAGAAGGTTTTTTTTTCGAAAATATGATAACTTACGAAAACTTCTATAATGGACTTCCCCGGCATCTTGTGAAGGATTTTCTGGAATTCTGAGAAAAATTCTCACATAAAACAGAAAAATTACAGCAGATTCCTGAAAGACATTCCCCCAGAATCTCTGAAAAGACTCCCTTAAACTTCTGAAAGCGATTGTCCCAGAACTCTGAGAGTGATTCCTCTAGAATACTTTGAATTATTACACCAAAATCTCAATAGAATCTTGTCAGGGATTTTCCCTGATTACTAAGAGGGACTCTCCCAGAATCCTGAAAAATGAATTTCTGGGAGCAACTGCTCCAAAATACAGAAAACAGAATTCTACTGGGAATCTTGTAGAATGCTGAGAAGGATTTCTTCCGAACCCTAAGAGAAATCACAAAATCTATGCGAGGGATTCTCCATAATCCAAATTTCTGTAGATAATTGTACCCAGAATCTCGTGAGAGAATCTTTAATACCGTCGTTGGGGGTGAGAATGGGTCAAAAAACGATACTCAAAGATTGTTTGTTAAATAACAAATGCAATTGAAGTCGGAGTAACTTTTTATTTGGTATGTATACTCTCCTATGTGGTAATGATAGTTTAGCAAGAAAGTATCACGTTATATGAATTGCTTAGTAAACTACAAATGATTGAAAATTGACCCAATCTCACCCCTTAGAGGGGGTGAGAATGGGTCAAAGTATTCGAAATCACCTATCTAAGAATATAAATTAATTTTATTGATCATATATTGTAAACCTACTAAAAACACAATGTTATCATGACAAATAAAAGCTTAGGTAATTCTAAAAGATGATTAATCCACCAAAAAGGGCTAATACAACGAAAAAAATGGTCGAAATTTGATAAAATAACGTTTGTATACTGTATCATCATTTTTAGCTATCATAATTATCCTCATTAAGAGTTTCAACCTCCATGAGAGGAGGAGAAATTACAATGAGGGAGGGGCGAAGAAAGAGTGAAAGATTGATTGTAAAAAAAAAACATGCTAGTTTTTGTATACTGCATAAGAAATGTCTAACCAAACCCTCCGTTATAAACTCTTATGTACATGATCATTGGCCTCTATATTGCTAAAGCAAATCACTCCATCTCAAGATAGAGGGTCGTTCAAATATTATGTTAAGTCTATTTTGTGAGCTTCCGATATTGCAGTACACTAAAGATCAGCTGATGATTAGAGGAGCTGTCCACACGCATGGGTGTATTGTTATAAATGATTTTGGGTACTAAACGTATTAACACACTCGTTTGACGCTTCTCGACATATTTTTGAAAGAAAGCGTGCTTTAGTGAAAATACGGTAAACATGGCACCACTCTAACGTCAAATGGGGACTGGATAACAAGTTGAATTTTTAGTTAAGGTTATGTGCACTCGATAACTTGCTTGACCCAATCTCACCCCCATTCTTAATATTTAGACATAGGGTCGAAAATATTAAGTTTTTAAATAAAAAGAGCAATGACAGCCCGCTTTTTTTGTTACATCAACCAGGTAATACCTACAGCTAACCACTTATAAGAAAATTTATGGTTAGGTACTTGTATTAAACATTACGAAGGAGAATTTTTTTCAGAGTGATTTACTAGTAGTTTCATCATATATGTTTAGCCACAAATTTAACAAAAACCGATTATTGCAAAACATCTTATTCTGCATCATGACGTGTGAAAACATCTCCCCTTTGAAATAATATAAAGTTTTCAATATAAATTATTGATAGTTATTGAGCTATTTCAAATTTTATGTTTCTCTGTTTTGACCCAATCTCACCCCCCAGACCCATTGTCACCCCCATCGACGGTATATAATAATTCTGAAAGAAAGTGTCCTAGAATCTTGAAAAATATAGCCCCAGAATCTCGAGAATTTCTCCCGAATCATGATACAAATCCCCCAGAATCTTGAGAGAAATTTCCACAGAATCTTGACGGGGATTATCCCAGAAAGCCGAGTTTTCAAAGAGTCTTGGGAAGAGTACCCCTTTAGTGATATTCCCCCAGAATCTTAAAAGAATCTATCGCAGAATCCTGAGAAGGATACCTGTGTGGAATTCCCCCAGAATCCTAAGAAATATTCCCCCTGAATTCAGAGAGGGATTTCTTATAACCCTGAACATCGATTCAAAAAAGCGATTGGCCCATTGGAACTCATTCGTTTAAGGGGACAGTCGATAGAAGATGATCTGGGATAGCACAGCGTTTGCAGAAATAAAATTGACTATTGCTTTGATTTCTTCACATTCCAAAGGATCTCTTTCCTTATGGATGGAGCAGATAAGCCCTCCCTTCCATTTCTCTTTATGGTTACGAGGGTGGAAGGGGTCTAAGGTGTTCAAAAATGAGTCTACATAGCCATATAGAATTCAATAAACATAAAAACAATATATACTCAGTTTGATCTAGCTACTTTATCGGCGTTGCAGTCTTGGGGAATCAAAACGACTGTTTAAGATTTGTCCCAACGTTTCGACTCTATTTCAAGGGTCATTTTTGACCCAAACCGTACAGTACATCAACGAGCTGCTGCCAGCGTCATGCAAAAGGAAGGTTAACTATACACAGTTTGAAATTGATAAAACTTATTAATTGAACAAAACATTTTGTTTTTACGGAAGAGTAGAAAATCATATGTTGAAACAACAGTATTCTGCTCTTTAGTAGAGCGCACTTCACACTGCTCTCCCTCAATCCGCAAAAGTGGCAACGGCAGTGTCTTGCACGTGTTTCAATTCGTATTTTATGTAAAAAAAATTGTGTAACACTCGAACCGCGCGCTCGTCTGCGTGTGCTGCAACCAGTCGCAGCAGTCAGTAAGTACACACATGCGACCATCATCGGATCGGCGAAACAGCGCAGTGACCATCCGGTCACCACGCAAATAGTGGTCAACAGATGGTGGAGGTGGCGGAGGTGGTAGCAGCGGCAGTGGAATGATAGAGAAAGTTTTTCCTTCGATCTCATTCAGCGGCCGCCAACGATGACGACTACGACGACGACGCATTGAGGTCGACAGATGCAAGCGTCTTCTCGGTTTCATCATCGCATCGCTGCCGCCGCCACCACCATCATCATCAACTGGAATTGGTCGAGCCGGTTACTCTGCTTTTGCACTTATCGCAGAGCTGATTTCGTCCGTGTGGCGAGTAGGGTGTGGTACCTATGCTGGTCATGAGAACTTAAGTGTCTGGTAGACGCAATAATTTACTGGTTCTCAATATCACATCTTCAAAAGGTAGACATTTCATGCATTTTCATTAAAATTTTGTTTGTTTTTAAGTGGCGAATGAACCTAAGTTTAAAACTTCTATAATAAAAAAAAAATAAATAAAATTTTGTTTCTATAACTTGCGTTCAGACAATCATCACATAGTGATATTTCATGACTAGCAAGGGCCTAATCAAGCTCGTATTAAAAAGAGGGGTTTTGGGGGATAATCTCCTCCCATTATCGAAGTGCCTAGAATAGAAAAACCTCTCTCTTGTCGCCTTTTCTGAACATGGGTCTGAGCCAGGCCCGTACCCAAGGGAGGGGTTTTGGGCGTTAAACAGCTCCCGGGATCTGTTACCGAAGTTCCACATACTAGGTACCCCTCCGCCTTTTGCTGAAATTTCGGAAAACCCTTATCTTTCCGCCTTCTCTGTGGATGGGCCTTGTCTGAGCCTACCCAGCTAAACGAAGTCTTACGTGATGTTGAATAGGATGCTTAAGTGGAGTCCAAAATGTGCTCTTTTTTGAATATTTAAGGTAAACGTCACGGACTACCTTCGAAAAATGCCGATTGATATTCACCATGAATATCATTGGCATTTTTTAAAAGTAGTCCGTGACAATTGTTCTAAATATTTGAAACAGATCGGTTTTTCCTTGACTTTCTTGTAGAGCTGGTCTAGCCGCACAAGTTTTTTTTTTTATATACCATATTCTCAGGTTGAGTTTTTAAAATGAGCTGGATGTGGTTTAATATGCATAAAATGTTTAAATGACATTTTCAGCACTGATCGTGGCACGGGAGACCACGACCACAGAGGGACCGACTACGCCAATGCAGCAGAGGACGGAAATGAGTCAACTCCCACGCTGAGGGAAGTTAAGGATGCCATTCACCAGATCAAAACCAACAAAGCAGCTGGTAAGGATGGTATTGCAGCTGAACTCATCAAGGTGGGCCCAGAAAACTTGGCCACCTGTCTGCACCGGTTGATAGTCGGGATTAGGAAAACCGAACAGCTACCGGAGGAGTTGTAGGAAGCGGTAATCTGTCCCATTCACAAGAAAGGCGACCATCTGGAATTTGAGAACTTCAGAACTTGAATGTTACCTACATCATCTTCCCAAATTCCCAGATCATCTTCCGTCGTCTGTCATTTAAAACGAATAAGTTCGTGGGAAGTTATTAAGCCGACTTCATCAACGGACCAGAACTTCACCTTACGGCAAATCCTCCGGAAATGCCGTAAATACCAGGTTCCAACCGTTCATCGACTTCATAGCAGCATACCAAAAGTGCAGATAACTTTTGGTAGGAAAAAGACACATCTCTAAACTGTTGATATGTTGTGTAAAAATGTCCCCGCTTTCGATTGACGCAAAAATTTTGAAAATCGGCGGTTGCCAACATGGTGAAAAAACAGTTTTGGTATAAAATCAATATGGCCGACCCAACTTTTTATAACTGTAAATAGTAGCCCTATCTTTCCTCTTTTCAACAACATTTTGTTATGAGGTGGTTTTTGGTGAAACTTTTGAGTTATAACGGTTTAAATGAGCCAACAATTAATCAATATCGAGGGGTCCGCAAAATTGGTTGTGGCTCTAACTAACGGGAGTCCATCAAATTGATAAACCAAATTGACCAGCAAACTGACGCAGCAAGCGCCATTGTCGCCTAACAATACAAGACCACCAACACACACACACACACACACACTGAAGCAGATATCTCATTGGTTCCTTGTGTGAGTGTAGCTGATCTGGCGATACTGGAGTAGGAACTGCAGGCGGTCAATCAAGCTCAAGCTCTGTAATAAAGGGCTTCAAAGACGTTTCAAGGAGGTTCCAGAGGATTTCAAAGGGATTCCAAAGGTATTTCAGAAGGTTTCAATGGGTTTAAGAAATGCGTAAGTGTATTTTAGGAAGTTTCAGGGTTATTTGGAGTGTTAAAGTGATAATTCTGGTGGATTCAAGAGCTTTCAGTTGATATTGGCATGGATTTTAAGGGTGTCAGCAAAGATTCGTACCACCCTTCGACAGCGTAACCGGGCACAACATTCGGTCCATACAGGACGTGTCGACACCGGATGAACCATGAGCAAAGCATAGATGTCAGAAGGTATGTTGAGGAGAGAGAAAGTGAGAAAGCGAATAGAAAATAAACCATAAATAAAATAGGAAATGGTTCAGAATAGGCAATGAAGGAAAAAGTATAATTCATGTTGTATCGGAATATTTGAATTTACTGCGAATAGTAGATAAAGGTAGTAGTTTGTGAGATAGAAAATTATGTATTAGCTGTTCCAAAGTACAACTCGAGGTAAAAGCAAATTGCGATAGACAAATGAGTGAATTTAAGAGTGTTTCATTTAGGCTCTCCGGGATCCGTGAAAGTACTCGAGCGTGAGCTGTTATACCTGTGGGAAAAGCAGGGTATAACTGAAAACTATGAAATGTAAGTAAAAATAGAAATAACTGAGAATCGAGTTTATAAATACGTAAATGTGTTTATTCTCTTTGATTGTTTGATCAAATAAAACTAGTTTCAAGCTGTTGCAAAATTAAACTGCCAAATGGCGTTATGTTTTTTAGCATTTCTGGTTGATTCGTAGACGTTTCAGGTTTTTTTTTTACATTTCCGGACCGTTTCTTGGAAGTTCCAGATGCTTCAATGAGGTTCCAGGGATATTCAAGGGGGTTTCAAAGCGTTGAAGGGGGTTTCAGAAGGTGCTTAAGTGAGTTTACAAAATTGCCCTAAAGCTCTCATAAAACGGATCTGGTACTCACTGAAATGCACTGTAACCTATCTAGAAAACATCTCTTTGAATGCCCCGCTAACCTACTCAAAAACTATGTAATCCTCCAAGGGTATTTCCCTTAAGTATCCTTGAAAGGATTTTATGTCCCTAATCTAACGTGGAACCGCTCTGAAACCTGTTTTCCCCTGAGACCCTCCTGCAACCCTCTGAAAATCCTTGGAATCCCTTCAAATCGCTGGAGGCCGATTCAAATGCCCCGGAGCAAAGCTGTGCTAAAAAATTTAAGTAATTTTTCATTTGAATTTCACCGGAGTCTGCAGCAACATGGTGGACTCTCATTTCTGCTTTTCATCATCACCTGGCATTACCTAAACTGCTAGCATGACTGCCTTTTTCGATTTCAGGTTCCAGTTCCACGTGTTCTCAAGGGGTTTCAGGGTACTTCAGGAGAGTCCAATGGGTTACAGGGAGTTCAATAGACGCTCCAGGGGTTTTGAGGACGTTATTACAAGTTCTATTGTTGTGTTGAATGTGTTATTTGAACTTGCAAACATGTTCTAAAGTTTAATGTGCATTTACAGTGCTCTGGAGTGAAAGAGCACCATGAGATCTCAGCAATCTCATTTGTGTTGGTCTTCTTCTTCTTCTTCTTCTTCTTCTTCTTCTTCTTCTTCTTCTTCTTCTTCTTCTTCTTCTTCTTCTTCTTCTTCTTCTTCTTCTTCTTCTGCTTCTTCTTCGTCTTCTTCTTCTTCTTCTTCTGTTATTATTGTTCTAGTATTGTCTTCTTCTTTATGGCTCTACGTCTCCACTGGGACTTGGCCTGCCTTGCTTCAACTTAGTGTTATTTGAGCACTTCCACAGTTATTAATTGAAGGGCTTTCTTTGCCTGCCATTGCATGAATTCGTATATTGTGAGGCAAGCACAATGATACACTATGCCCAGGGATTCGAGAAAATTTTCCCGACCAGACCGGGAATAGAACCCGCCGTCTCCGGATTGACGATCCATAGCCTTACCCACTTGGCTAACTGAAGGCCTATTTCAGACAAAAATCACTTATCAGATAAATGAATCGTTCCCTATTAGAGATATCAAAATGTAGACATATCGTATTAAAACCTGGATCGAAAGGCCCCCTTAGGATTAGAAATTCTTAGACAAAATCAAGCTATGAAAGCAACTAATGCTGCGAACCAAAGGCAACGTAAAAGAAAAAAAATACGTATACAGCATTGACTGATGGACCAACAACAATTATATCCCGTCATCCTGGGTTCGGAAATTGTTATCCAATTGGGAAATAGGGCAAAATATATGTTCTGTGTTATATACACCGAGAAAAATTTCTACTCAGTGGCTGAGTTGGTCTTACTCAGAAATCGAAAAATCCTTTGTTTTTTTACTCAGTTTCCGTTAAAAGTGGGACAACCCATTTCCAGTGGGTTGTCCCACTTTTAGCCGAAACTGAGTAAGAAAACAAAGGATTTCTCGATTTCTGAGTAAGTCCAACTCATTCATTGAGTAGAAATTTTTCTCGGTGTATGTCCATATGTGATGTTCTAGTTCATTACGCATTTGTAGTGTTCCAATTCAATATGTTAAATTTTAATGTACATTCTAACCCTTTAAAACCTCTGTTATATCTTTAAAACCCTTGTAACGTCTCTGAATCCAGTAACCTCTTAGAATCCCCTGAAACTGCCATGACAGCCCTTGAAATTCCCTGGAACGCTTCTAAAGTCCTTTGGAACACCCCAGAAACCCATTGAAAACCCCTGGTACGCTTGGACGTTTTGAGGAGTTTTCAGTGGGTTTCAAGGGTGTGCTAAGGGATCTCAGAAGCATTCCAGGAATATTCGAGGGATTTCAGTGGCATTCCAGTGATTTCATTAAAGGGTTTGATGAAGTTTTAGATGGTTTCAGTGGTATTCAAGAGGTGAAAAAAGACAAAAGACACGGAAACGTTCAATACTTCCAGTGAGCTATTCGCTCTTTGAAGGAAGCACGACACTAGACAACGGACTAGTATGCAATGCCCAATGGCACAGTTGAAAACTTTCACTGACAGCTGCGGCGGGAATCGAACCCGCACTTCTCAGTACGATGCGACTAAATTCTTGGTGATACTATCCGCACGGCCACGAAGCCACACAGTTTAGTAGAAGTTTGGGGCTAACAAGGGGTTTCAGGGGCGTTTCACGGGCATTCCTGAGGATTTTTGGGGCGTTTTGTCGGTTTTCAATGGGTTTCGAGGTTGTTTCAGGGCTTTAAGGGGTTTCAGGGGTGATTCAGAAGTGTTCTAAGAGATCACCTCAGAGAGTTTTAGAAGGGTCAAGGACGTTTCACGAGATTCCAAGAGGTTCTGGAAGTTTTCAGGGGCGTTCAAGCACAACTAACATTATTTTGTCAAATAGACTAGAAGAGGTTCTTAGAACCATCATGAAACCATAAAGGGTATCAGGTTTTATGACGGTTCTGGAAACCTATTCAAGACTAATTGGTTATCAAAATGTTACTTGGGAGGGAATTTCTAGAGGTCTCAGGGGCTTGCAGGAGCGTCCTTGGGGATTTAAGAAGATTTCATAAGTGTCCGCTCAATCCAACGGAAATCCTTTCGGAACCCTTCTGAAATGCTTTAAACGCCATTGAAATATACTTGACCCCCCCTTGGAAGCTCTCTGGAACCCCTGTAACTTCTCATAAATCCTTCTGAAACTCTCGTGAAACTTATAATTGAAAATTGGACATATTTGTATTACATATATTAAAATGTTAGCTACCAGTGTGAACCGTTCAACAATTAGCGAGGATCGGTCAACATTAGGATGAGCTAGCTTAAGGATACGCTCTACATTAGGATAATGCTGTACATTAGGTTAACGGAAGTCACAAATGTGTGAATTTCTCTTAGTCAATGGAATTTAAGCAAATTGAAATTCAATGGGAAATGTAACAAATGACTGGATCTAGACGATCTCTGGATAGTTTTCTTCTACAGTGGAATTATGCACGGAGTAACAAATGAAAACGGAAACTCTTGTACTAACTGTTCAACAAATGGCGACCTACCCTAATAGGTCCACGAGATGCAACTGCAGTGGATCGTATTTTTCTGTTTTATGCAACCCCAACAATCAAGTACTTAAGG
>NC_085138.1:118840755-118923327 GCF_035046485.1 Aedes albopictus
AGAAAAATTTCGTCTACGGCAAAGTTGATCAGGACATCAACAGCTATTCGATAGTGAACTAGTTGATTGTAGGTCTGTCCGCTAGGTGGCGCAAGGGGCTCTAAAAAAATAAACCTTTGTATTTCGAGATTCAGACTACATAGAAGAATTTCGTCTTCGGCAAGGTTGATCAGGACATCAATAGCTATCCGATAGTGAACTAGTCGATTCTAGGTTTATCCATTAGATGGCGCTAGTGGGCTCTAAAAAAATAAACCTCTTTATCTCGAGAATCAGACTACATAGAAGATTTCTGTCTTCGACAAAGTTGATCAGGACATCAAGAGCTATCCGATAGTGAACTAGTTGGTTCTAGGTTTATCCGCTAGGTGGCACTAGTGAGTGCTAAAAAAATTCAAACCTCTGTATCTTGAGAATCCGATTACATAGAAGAACTTCGTCTTCGGCAAGATTGATCAGGACATCAATAGCTATCCGATAGTGAACTAGTTGGTTCTAGATTTATCCGTTAGGTGGCGCTAGTGAGTCCTAAAAAATTTAATCCTCTGTATCTCGAGAATCCGACTACATAGAAAAATTTCGTCTACGACAAAGTTGATCAGGACATCAACAGATATTCGATAGTGAACTAGTTGATTGTAGGTTTGTCCGCTAGGTGGCGCAAGTGGGCTCAAAAAATTCTGAATTTTTGTATCTTGAAAATCAGAATTCAAAGAAGAATTTCAATATCTCGTCTTTGACAAGGTCGATCAGGACATCAAGAGCTAACTAATACTAAACTAGTTGGCTCTAGGCTTATCCACTAGGTGGCGCTAGCAAGTCATAGAAACTCCTAACTTCTGTTTCTCAACAACCAGAGTACATAGTAATATTTTGTCTGCGGCAAAGTTGATCAGGACATCAAGAGCTATCCGATAGTGAACTAGTTGGTTCTAGGTTTATTCGTGAGATGGCGCTAGTGAGTCCTAAAAAAATCTCTGTATCTTGAGAATCCGACTACATAGAAGAATTTCGTCTTCGGCAAGGTTGATCAGGACATCAATAGCTATCCGATAGTGAACTAGTTGGTTCTATATTTATCCGTTAGGTGGCGCTAGTGAGTCATTAAAAATTTTAACCTCTATATCTCGAGAATCCAACTACATAGAATAATTTTGTCTTCGGCAAGGTTGATCAGGACATCAATAGCTATCCGATAGTGAACTAGTTGGTTCTGGGCTTAACCGTTAGGTGGCGCTAGCAAGTCATAGAAACTCCTAACTTCTGTTTCTCAACAACCAGAGTACATAGTAATATTTTGTCTGCGGCAAAGTTGATCAGGACATCAACAGCTATTCGATAGAAAACTAGTTGATTGTGGGTTTGTCTGCTAAATGGCGCAAGTGGGCTCTAAATATTGTGAACTTCTGTATCTCGAGAATCAGACTACATAGAAGAATTTCAAAATTTCGTCTTCAACAAGGTCGATCAAGACATCATGAGCTATCCGATACTGAACTAGTTGGTTCTAGGTTTATCCACTAGGTGGCGCTAGCGAGTCATAGTCAACTTCTGTTTCTCAACAACCAGACTACATAGACAATTTTTGTCTTCGGCAAAGTTGATCAGGACATCAAGAGCTATCCGATAGTGAACTAGTTGGTTCTAGGTTTATCCGCTAGGTGGCGCAAGTGGGTTCTGTGAGTTCTAGTGAGCCCTAGAAATTCTGAACTTCTGGATCTCGAAAATCAGACTACATAGAAAAATTTCGTTTTCAGCAAGATCGATCAGGGCATCACAATCTATCCGATAGTGAACTAGTTGGTTAAAGGTTTTTCTGCTAGGTAGCGCTAGTGAGTTTTAAAAATTCTTAGCTGCTGAATCTCAAAAATCAGGCTTCATCGAAAAATTTAGTCTTCAGTAAAGTTTATCAAGACATCAAGGGCTAATGGATAGTAAACTAGTTCATTTTAGGTTTATTCGCTAGGTGGCGCTAGTGAGCCCTACAAATTCTGAACTTCTGTATCTCGAAAATCAGGCTACATAGAAGAATTTTGTAGTCGGCAAAGTTGATCAGTACATCAAGAGCTAACGGATAGTGAACTAGTTGGTTCTGGGTTTATCCGTTAAGTGGCGCTAGTGAGCTCTAAATATTCTGAACTTCTGTATTTCGAGAATCAGACTACATAGAAGAATTTTGACTTCGACAAGGTCGATCAGGACATCAAGAGCTATCCTCTAGTTAACTAGTTGGTTTTAGGTTTGTCCGCTTGGTGGCGCAAGTGGGCTCTAAAAATTCTGAACAAATATTATCTTTACTCAGGTTTATTGTGACTCTCATCTCAAAGACATTCGTTTGGTTCGAACGTGCCTCTGGAGCCGACCTACTGATTGGTCGGCTTCAGGCCCGGATTAAGGATTGTGGGGGCCCGGGGCCAGAGCGGATGTGGAGGCCCCTCGGAGGTACAGGGGATAGACAAAATGATCGGGACAGGCAAAATTTTCACTTTTCAAAAAATGTTCAATTGGGTTTTTAAATTAAGAAAAAATCAATGATTTTTTATTTTTAAACAAAAGAGCACCTTTTTCTGAGCCGCTATGATTTTTTTTTCAGATTTTTAGAAATTCATTTTGGTAGCTAAAATCAATTTCAAATACATTTTTTGAAATCACCTTTTGACAGATGGGCAACTGCTTGACAGCTCCGCCCAGTACAAAATGCGACGAGGGGTGATTCGACAAATCGATCCCATAAAAATTTCAAATTGATTTTTAAATAGGTTCCCGGGCACCAAAAATGATGAAAATTTGGATTTCGGCTCAGTTTGGCATGCAGATTCAGAATATGGAATTATCTCAACACCACTAAAGAAGCCAATTAGCTGTAACTTTTCGAAAAGTGCATCAGATATTCTCAAATTTTAACTGTAAGTTCTTCAACTAGTTGTGTATCAGTGGACAAAATTTGGTAAAGATCGGACAATTCTTCACGAAGTTATAAAGATTTTTGAAAATGGTAAAATTATCCGATAGCCAACTTTGAGCTGTTATATCTCCGGATTCAATTAACCGAATGTAATGAAATTTTGACCATTAATGACTTATATAATGAGCTATAAAAAACCATTGACTTAACTTAATACTCTTAACACGGAAGAAAATTATAACGATTAGATTATTTTTCTAATAAAACATCAAATTATCCAAAACATCAACATCGTTTCAAAATTCAAGATGCAAATTATAGTTCATTTAGTTTTCCTCTAATTGACTTAAATATAAATGCGTTTTGAAGGAAAGTAACAACATAGCCGCCAATAAATTGACAAAGTAATGGAATGCATATTAAAAATAGATTAATTTACTAAAAAAATCGTGAAAAAAATAAAATCGCTATAACTTTTTCGCTTGTTAAAAATTTCAAGTTACCGTCAAATGGGGTAACTTGCAACACTTTTTGACTTTGAAGCAATATCATTGAAAATCTAAACATTTGAAACATCCTGTGAAGCATCGTGTACGCTAATTACACCGAGTAGAATACTATGCAGCACTTGGTTAACCAAAATACGTTGCCACCTAATCAGGAGGTGCGAAATACATGCTTGTTGCAAGTTTCCCCATCTGTGGGGTAACTTGCAACACAGGACATGAAGCTAAGTTAGCTATCATTAAACAGCACTAACATTCTAGTATTTAGTCGTATTGTAAATTTTTGATGTTAT
Organism: Aedes albopictus; assembly: GCF_035046485.1. Taxonomy (NCBI): domain Eukaryota; kingdom Metazoa; phylum Arthropoda; class Insecta; order Diptera; family Culicidae; genus Aedes; species Aedes albopictus. The sequence continues at coordinate 118,844,460 of NC_085138.1, forward strand.
GCATGAAACATACCATGAAAAAATGTACACTAACCAATTGACATATAATTTTTCATGAAAGGGTTGATAGTTATTGCAGGCAAGAGTATATCGTTTAGCAACAGGTCTCACGTCCCTCAAATATAAAATATATATGATTCTCGTGACTTAGCACTCATTACAAAATGTCAACAATGATTATTGTCTTTTCTTGAAAAGGTAGAGTGAGTCATGTTTAAGTAGTTTTCAGTTTGAAGTGGTGTTTGGCAATTTCAGCTAAATAAACATGATTGAAACACACCTATTCAACTTTGTAAATTCAAATTCGCTAATTTGGGTATTAAGCTAAAATTATTTACTCCATCTAGGTTCAGAATTGATGTTGGTGATTGCTTTACAGCGTTCATAAACAAAAATTGAGCTTTCATCAAGATGTACCATGAATAAAACTTCAAAATGCGGTATTTCCTAACAATGTTTGAAGTTTCCGTGCAAAAAAATGTAAAAAATGAATTGTCATTTGAAAATGAACGCGTTACGTAATCAATAAATGATCCATTTCGGTTATTTCTGTCAAATATATCGTGAAATGAAGATAAATAATAGAAGGTTTCGTCAAATTCAACTGTTGCAAGTTACCCCATAGTGGTTGTCGAATATAATAATGATTTTTTGCATTACTCAGTCGATAAGTTTATCAAACTTTTATCGTTTAGCTAAGCTTACTATTAGGTATCCTAACTGCAAGCAAGGTCATCAGACTTATCGCACTTACCATAAGGGAGAGGTCAAGCACGATTTTCATACTTGTTTTTATGGCATAAAATGAGCAATCCGTTTTAACAGTGTAGCTAATCCATAAACAAAGAAACAAAGCTAATTTTTACACTAAATCGCTCTTTGATACACATAATCTCTATAACCGAAATAGTAGGGCATACTAGTTTTCATTATTATTAGAAAATGCTTCACATTTAGTGTATGTCATCGTGTTGCAAGTTACACCGCTGTTGCAAGTAACCCCGTTTGACGGTAAGTCAAATGTTTTCCAGAGTTCATTATATAAGTCATGAATGGTCAAAATTTCATTGCAATCGGTTCATTGAATCCGGAGTTATAACAGCTCAAAGTTGGCTATCGGATTATTTTATCTTTTTCAAAAAAATTTATAACTTCGTGAAGAATTGTCCGATCTTTTCCAAATTTTATCCACTGATACACAACTAGTTGAAGAACTTACAGTCAAACTTTGAGAATATTCGATGCACTTTTCGAAAAGTTACAGCTAGTTGAACATTTTTTGGAAAGTGAAAATTTTGCCTGTCCCGATCATTTTGTCTATCCCCTGTACAAAAGCCAAGAGCAAATAAGCTTTTCTTTGTTTTTGTTAATGTTTAGCAAGCAAAAAGGTTTTTGTGGGGGCCCTTTATATGGGCTATATGGGCCCTTAGGTGGCTTCAATGATTCATAGAAATTTTGAACTTGCGTATCTCGAGAATAGAACTACATAAAGGACTGTGGTCCATATAATCACAGCTGTAAATAACGTGAACCATGAACGATCACGCATCATCAGTGGAAATTGTTTCCACTGTGAGCTTCGGAAGAAGCTGAGATAGATGAGAATGAGATGTTGATTCATTTCATTCATTTATTTAGTATAACAACAAGTTCAAGATAAAGCTGAATCAACAATATTTCTCCATAATACACGGTTCGTGGCTGCCGTTCTCCATCCTCGGTCACACCCGATGCTCGCCAAGTCACGCTCCATCTGATCCGCCCATCGTGCTCTCTGCGCCCCACACCTTCTTGTGCCAACCGGATCTGTCGCGAACACCAACTTTGCAGACATGTTGTCCGGCATTCTTGCAACATGCCCTGCTCATCATATCCTTTCGGCTTTGGCCACCTTCTCGATGCTGGGTTCGCCGTAAACTGCAGCGAGCTCGTTGTTTCATCCTTCTCCGCCACACACCGTTTTACTGCACCCTGCCGAAGATCGTCCTTAGCACGCGTCGTTCGAAAACTCCGAGTGCTTGCAGGTACTCCTCGAGCATGGTCCACGTCTCGTGTCCGTAGAGGACCACCGGTCGTATTAGCGTTTTGTACATGGTGCATTTGGTGCGTGGATGAATCTTTTTCGACCGCAGTTTCTTCTGGAGCCCGTAGTATGCCCGACTACCGCTGATAATGCACCTCCGAATTTCACGGCTCACGTTGTTGTCAGCCGTCAGTAAGGATCCGAGGCAGACGAATTCCTTCACCACCTGGAAGATATCACCGTCTATCGTAACATTACTACCCAGCATGTACTTTGTTTTTGAGGCATTCACCACCAGTCCGACCTTTGCTGCTTCGCGTTTCAGGCAGGTATACAGCTCTGCACCCTTCCAAATGTTCTGGCGATAATGTCCATGTCGTCCGTAAATCACACAAATTGAACGGATTTTGTGAAGATCTTTCCCCGGCCATTGAGCCAGGCTCGTCACATCACACCTTCCAGAGCGATGTTGAAGAGTAAGCATGAGATTCACATTGTCGCAGTCCCGGCGAGATTCGAATGAACTGGATAGTTCACCCGAAACCCTTACGCTGTTTTGCACACCCACCATCGTTGCTTTTATTGCTGTGTGCGTTCAAGATGCAAACGGTGCCCAAATGCGCTTCAAACGCGGTAACACAGTGTTACCAAAGGCAAATTAGCAGCCATATCCAAAACCACCGCCAACCTAGGATGTAAATGCTCCCACTGACATCGGGTTACTTGTTAGAAAATCTTACCGCATTTAGTGTTCCTGCATTTGATATTTACGTTTCGAATGCACACAGCAATATCAGTCTAGTCAGCTTCCTAGGAAAACCGTTTTCGTCCATGATTTTCTATAGCTCTGCGCGGAAGAATGAGATGAGCAGAACGCTCATAAGGTGGTCCTTTATAAAAATGAAGCATAAACCAAGCTCAAAGAACAGTTGCAAATATTTGCAAATAGTGCAAAGATAATCTTTCGCTCTGTACTAGATAACGGTGTGTGGCGGGAGAGGGTGAGCCACGTGCTCGCAAAGCCAGAAGGAAAAACTGTTGAAAACTATCCATTGATAAGCTACTAGCAGATTATTTTATTTATTACTAATGTAATCAATTTCTGGAATATTTCAAACTGTATCTTTTTTATTAGGAGAATATCAACTATGATCAGTCATCTCAAATAGATTTACATAGCTCATAGAAATAAGGTAGCTGCGCAAAAAAAAACAAAAATAAAAAAAATATTTTTTCAACGTTTCATGTGCATATGCCCCACTGTGTATTAAAACGAAAATTTCACCGTAGATTTCCGTTTAAATGACTGCAATTACTTTCTTTTATGGGGTTGAGGTACTCCAGAAAAAATCAGGCATCTACTGTGAATTGTGATTGTGGCATAATTCGGGCGTTAATGGGTTAAATTTGATTAGGTAAAATGAAATATCTTGCATGAGTCGTTGATTTAGATGTTAATTGACGAATTAACCTCTTGATTGCTTAAAAAAAAATATTTCCTTGCTTAATGGTTTGCAGTCAAAAAAGCCCAAAATCGCATATTTTGCCGTATAAATTGAGGTACAGCTCAAAACTGTGACGTGTTGGAGCAAATCTGAGCCCGGATTCGGATTCAGCGGCCCAAAATCCTTCGGAGACACATAAGTTTGATCTTGAGACAAAAAAATGTTGCGCTGTGATATCTGCGGAAGTTTTTTTTTTTTGGTGAATGGTAATCTAATAAAATCATTGGAGAAACATCCGGATGAATCTTTTAAATAATTTCTCAATAATTTCTTAGATAACTTCCTGATAGTCTCCCAGTAGGAACTTCTAAGGGAATTTCTCGAGAAATTTCGTGATAAATATCCAGAAGAATTTCTGATTTGGGTTTTTTTTTTCAGAGGATTCCTGAAGAAGTTTCCGAAAGAATTACAGGAGAAATTCTTTGAGATTTTTTCAAAAAAATTCCTTTAAGAATTTCTGGAAGCGTTTTTGAAAGAAACCTAGCAAGAAATTCCGAATATTTTAGGAACTCCCAATAAATTTCATCAGAGCTTTTCTGATGAAATTTTTTGGGAGTTCCTAAAATATTCAATTTGTTTTCAGGAAATAAAAATAAAAACTCACTGATATTTGTTTAGATAATCTTAGATACTTTGAACAGTGAAATCTCTATCTTTCCTCTTTTCAACAACATTTCGTTTTGAGGGGGTTTTGAAGAAACTTTAAAAAGTTTAATTAAGTCATCTTATCGGCCAACATTATGAGGTCCACAAAAATTGTTCAAAAACTAGGAACTCTTTGAGCCATTCTTGCCCGTCCTAGTCCTGCACAATGATTCCTACAAACATGACAACGGGGAAGGGGTCTTGCAATCTTCTTTTTGCGACAAGTATACCACAGCACTGAACGATCCACCTTTTGAGCCATCTTCCGATTTCAGCGGAAATTGCTGCGGTTTTTGCCCGCCGCCGCCTCAGGTTCAGTGCAGTCTCGAACGCAGTATGCAGTATTACAGTATGCACAATGATTCCTCCAAACCTGACAACCAAGCTTGCCTACCAACACGTTCGTGGATTACGCACTAAGGTAACACATTTGAGATTACCGCTTCTATTTTTTTTTCGATATTACGGCGTTATCACCGTAGCCTACAATCGACTGCGTTCCTTGATAACCAAGGAGTTTTATGGCTTCGCATTTACCAAGCGCAATCGAAACAATTTTATAACGCTCTGAAATCTGACGTTTCAAAGTTTATTTACACCTTATTCAAGGAACTCTATTATCAGCAATCCATTTAAAACCCGGAACTTAATCGGACAGCATTTCATACTCAGCCGCTGTATACCAGAACAGACGCTGTTTGAGCCGCACCTCCTTGGTGAACCGACGTTCGTGATGTATTGCCGCAATCTAGCTGAAGTCAGAAGGACAACTGTGCTCAGGCTGCATTACCAGCTAGGTAAGCACACAACTCTTAGCCGGCGGTCTTTGGCATCGATTGACCCGTGGAAGCATGAGGTAGGAACTTGTGAGAGCTAAGAGCTATGTTGATAATCGCGTTCCGATCAACATGGCATATATAGTAAAGGCTAACACACCTGAGGAAGCGAAAAAAATCCACGTAGTACTGGTGGGATTTGAATCCGCGTCTACCAAATTGGCTAGACAGGGTGCATTACTAACTTCGCTACTGAAAATTTTAGGTTTTGCGCTTTTGTATCCTATTGTATTCATTGTGGATAAGTGATTGATGTTTTTTCTTTTTTTGTTTTGAACAACCGGCATTTGAACAAGCACTCTTGTCTTGACATTGATAAGAAAGAAATACATTCATCGATTTGTATATAAATGGATTGATTACTATCAAGATATGTATATTTTGCATTTTTACATTAAACCAATGATAAGAGTGGTTTCCTTTTTATCATTTATTGCGAATGTGTTCATGTGAAGTTTTTAACCAGATTAGTTAATTTTTGCAACAGCGACGAATTAGCTTCCTAACCTTATGGATTCAATGATTTAGTTTAATGTGTGGTGAGTGCTGACGAGGCGAGGCCCGACAAACAGAGAAGATCGACGATGAAATTTCGTTTGGGTTAACCAGTATTTTTTAGCAGTCATATTATGCCCAGTAAACGACGGGATAAGAACAACTTTTCAAGTGTATTAACATTGTGTAAAAGTGCAAATTTAGTGGTCGGATTTTCGAAATATGTGTATGAAAATATGTGTCAAATGCTGCAAATGGTAATGATTGATAATTAGGTGTCCAAAATTTAAACGCGTAACGCTCTATCTTAGCAAAATCATGAAACACACTACACTGATAGCAAACAGAAGCGCATACTCAATTACACTAGTTTACAAAATAAAACGAAAGTCATGAACCTCTGTCAACGACCAAAGTTTTTTAAGCACAATTTAGTGCTGGTTTCAAAACCGTGCCACGGTGTGCCAAAAACCGTTATTAACATTTGCTATTGTCATATGCTTCAAAAAATTCAATTCAAATCAAATGAACTAATTATAATTGTTATTAAATTATTTATAATTAATTTAATAACATATATATATTTTATAAAATAAAATAATAATTATTAACAAATTATAAAATAGTTGTATACATATATATAAATAAATCTAAAATTCAAATAGTTTGCGATTTGTTCAATAATTTTAAATCTTTTTCTATGAATGAAACGCTGAATATAATACCTTTCAATCTTCTGAATGCAGGCTTTGCGTCAGATTGATTAAATTCAAGATATTGGCTAGTTTAAGGGACGATCTCCTTGAATTTTTAGCAAATTTTCAAAAATATTTGAAGAAATGTACTTTTTTCAATAAAAAAAAAACAATTTCAAAATTCTTTCTGAACGTTCATTTGATATATCATATATAGCCGAGTTACAGTGAAGAAATCAGCTCAATCGTAGCATTGATTACGGAGAATGAGATGAATGAAGTGAGCGACTTTGCTTAAAATTAGAACAAAAATCGATTTCAAATCATCAACCTTGTAGGAAAGTCGCAATTTTTTTCCTTCGCCTTTTTGAACTCCGAGCATGATTCTACACCAAAAATGAACATCAGCTTACCGAGTTCAAAAATGCTGTAAGCTAGTGTTATTAGAACGGACAGTAAAAGACGAGTTGCTTTTGTACTCTTAATTTTTGTGCAACTAGTAGATCAATCATTTTTTTCTGTCTTTGTTACTTATACTGGTTAACTTCCAGTTTCAGTGAGTATTGTGCAAAAGGATAGTTCAAGTAATGAGCCGTTCAGTAAATCGGTCGATCTTGGGCGATGTTCCTTCAGTTTTGCCAACGTTTAGGGTTTCCAGATCTTTTTCAACCGCGAGTTACGCATGAAGTCGTCGAGCTCAAACTAATATCTGCTGAATAGTTTCTTAATTATTACTTGCGATATTCGCACTACGGATCCTGCCCACTGCAGGTTACCCTATTTTTCAGTATTTGCTTCTTTCTTTATACATTTGACATCACTCATGATAAATTCTTATGTTTATCTATGATGGTCCCATTGGGCCACTTTGGTCCCACCACCACCCCATACGCATCATTAGTAGATGGGAGGGTTATTGGATGAGTTATCATAATGATATTTGTTGTGCTTCCTGTTTCTCAGATTTTTTTCTTCACTGGCTCTTTATTATACAGATTTTTGAAAATAGTGATACAGTTTTTTTTTTAAATCTGGCATCCCTGCTCCTAAGTACTTCAAGCTTTCCACTCTTTCTATTTCTTGTCCTTCTAATCGTAACGGTTGAACGTCTCCTTCCATGCTTTTATTAGTAATAACCATATATTTCGTTTTCTTAACGTTCAGCATAAGTTTTTTTAATTTTAACCAATCACTAAGTTTTTTTTTAATTCTGTTTGAAGTTTTCTATAAGCTCCAGCAAAATTCTTGGCGACAATGAATATTACAGTGTCATCAGCAAACATGTTGAATTTTCCATCTGTCATGATCTCCTTGACATCGTTTATGTAAATGATGAATAAAAGAGGTCCAAATACGCTTCATTGAGGGACTCCTAGCTCAAAAGCAATAGCAACAGATGTTTTACCTTCATATAAAATCACTTGTTGTGTGCCTGTCAAATAGCTTTTAAACCACTGTAAGACAGAACCCCTAATTTTGAATAGCGCCCCAGCTAACTTTGCTCTGTCTATTGTTTCAAATGCACGCTTCAAATCTATAAACACTACTATAATCACATTTTTCTCCTCGATTGCTTGTTTCCACATCAACAGTAACAAATTCAGTGCTGGTTCACATGAATGTTTTTTTTCTAAAGTTGGATTGTTCATCAATTAAAAGCTGTTATTCTGGAGAAATTCACACAGTTGTTCTTTAACAATCAACTCCAAGACTTTCTCGTACAGCGGCAGCATATTAATGGGTCTTCGATCCGCAGGATCTCTTGATTGGGCTGCTTTGGGTAATGGAACTACTAAGAACTTTTTCCACTTAGATGGAAATTCACCTCGCGGTAATGCACACTGGAGTGACAGGGTCCAATTCATGACCAAAAAGTTCTAACACGTTTTTATGGTGTATTATGTAGGTACTATCGATAAAATTGTGAATTTAGATATTGAGGAAGCATTATGGATTATAAATAGCCATATTAATCCACTTAAAGAAATGCTTTCTTATAATCTCTCCAAGGACAACGTTTATTTTCACCCCCAAAAATCGCTTGAAGCGTCGAACATTTTTATTTAACAACAGAGAACTGAAAAATAATTAATTTCCATGAAAAATATTGTTTGGAAACAAGGGCCACCTCGTTTCAGAGAAATTCTCCTAGAAGTGTGAGAGAAATTCAATTCTTTTATAAGTGTAGGTAACGTGTTTATGTCTTCAGCAAAGTTGTAAGGACTGTCATAATTGGGAAACTTGTTGAACAATTGTTCCATCTTCACAATTTTTGGGAATATGGGCCGTTATTTTTGAACGGCCCCTTAAACTCAGATATTTTGGGAATCACATTTTCATTTTGGGGTAACTTTTATAGTGCCCTGGAAAACACATCAAAACTCAAAAAATAATCATGGATTGAAATTTTAGGAGTTTGAACATGATGATAGAAGCCGTGTGGAATATATCAGTTTGAATTTGTCTATTAAAACATGGCATTTTAACACAACTTTATACATAAAAGTAAGTTCGCGGAGTACTGAGTGAAAAACTCAATGAGTTTAGCTATAAATAACAATATGTATCTGAAAATATTTTCTTAACGGTGCATCAACATATAATTACATGCTACAAATCTAGACAAACATGTGAAATAGGCGGATTTCCAAAACCTTCAAATGGAGAAAACCGCTGGCAAAGATATGACATCGAAAATCAAATCCTGTTTATCAAGCATGGCATTAATTGATCATTTTTCATTATCAAATTGACGGTAATTAAATAATTTCCCATAACCACTGCGCAACGTTCATTTAAAACTGTAATTTTAAGCATAAAAGTGTAAAAAGTAAATTACGCCTTGTTTATTTGCAACGTGTAATTTCGCCGCCGATTTTTTCGCCCGATAAACGTCATCCTCTGGAATTCCGCCGTGGAAATGCACCGTTATTTCTTCTGTGTTGTTGTTGCGCCGTGGTGTTTATGTTCCATTAATCAGCAGGTGTGGAATTACGCCTCTGAAATATTTTTGCGAATCCTCGCGATTTTTCTCGGATTCGTGATTACAGGTGATGCGTGAGTATATGCAAGAGGCAGCGTGCAAGAAGCTTGCAACATTGTGCAAAGGTGCGACCGTGGGTGTGGGGAAATATTTATTACAGAAAGCAATTTTGATGCACCGAGGCGGCGACGATAGTGAAATTTTCTGTTGATTGTGCTTGCCCGATTTTTTGTTTTTCTGTGCAATGACGGCTTTGATTTTGCAAAATAATGTTACGGGCTGTGATAGTATTACATGGTATCGCCGATATTACCGGATTACGGGGCATGTATAGGCAAACACAAAAACAAGGCGTAACAACAATTTGTCTTTACGAACAGCATAATTCCTGGCGGAATTCCAAGTTGGCATTTCAAGAGACGGAATGTACGGCGTAACGACGCGTGCAGGGGTTTAGATGGCGTAAGGATTAATTTTGTTTTATTTCAACTTAATATGATTTTTACAATGAAAAACGTTCCAAATCGTTCCTATTGAGGTAAAATTGAGTGACTAGAAGCTACACTTTAGAAATTATTGCAAATAAAACGTCCTCCCATCAAATTTACCGGCGTAACAACACTAAGCGGGATATTGCAAGTGAACTGGAACTACGCCCAAATCCAATTTACGATTTCTAGCATTGCGTTGCTTTATTCATTGAAACGGTAAAGCTTAATCAATAGTTTCATTAACATTCTAATGATATTGAGGGTAAACTCAATTGTTTACATTTTGGCTCTTCCGCCCTTTTCACATGTTCGTCTAGAAATAGTGAGCTCTTTATTTGAGTTGTTATTGATTTTTTTTATAACAAATTTTGAACACAACAGTTCTAGCTAGATTACTACTGCATTGCATACATTTAGGCGTTTATCGGTGAATGGAGATTTCTGCCCAAATTTACTAAATTAATTTCATTTGACCCATTTTGTTAAGAAATAGAAGACCAGATCTGTATTCTGCTATGATCTATCTACCGAGAATAAGTGGCCGTTTATTGAAAAAGTTGTCGAAACGAAGTTGCTTTTTCGAAATTAAACCTAAATTGTAACTACAAACTAGTCAAAAAAGTGTAAATTTCAAAATGATTAATTTTTTGCGTCTGGTACTTTCTGGTACCCGTTCTCTTGCGATTCACAAAGGATATGCCTCATATTTTATTGTAATTTTATCCAGATCGCGGAATGCTGCAGAATCTGAAAACTTTTTGAATGCTGAAAATGGTTCAAAATTGACAAAAAACATGATTTTGAAAACTCTTCTGTAAGAGAGCAAAGTAAATGAAACCAGGTGAAGTTTTTTGTTTAAATGATACACCCTTATCAGGAGAACTGTGTTACATACTCAGTTATTTTTTCAAACTGTCAATATTTCGATAATTGATGTTCTTCCGATGAGTTATGATGCAAATAAAAAAAAAACAGTAGAGAAAACCGTCAAATTTCGGCATTTATTCTTAAAAAAATATGCATCCCAAAGTATTTTATTGATTGCCACATAATGAAGCATTACTTCATTTATCTTTAAAAAATATTAGACTCTGGAAAACCCTCAAAAAAAAAATTCGGCTTATGGCCAGGAATTTGGCCCATTTACGCCTGTGTGTAATGGTTCGAAAATCGATCTCTATTGCTCCAAAAGCATCCCATAAAACTCTAGTATTCACATTGTCTATACCCCCGCAAACTTTAAGCCCTTTTACAACATTTTTCTATTCCGATATTGTTACCATATGAAACACACTCCACGATTGTCCAGCATGTTTGGGATGCGCAGTACATTCTCCAACGGCACTTCCGGAATACCATTATGGATGGTTCTTACACTTTGTACGAAAAAACCATTCAATATGTTTGCTTCATCTGTTACGTCCATTTCTCCGTAGCTTTCTCTGAAGTCAACTCCAGGATCACGACTTTTGACTGGTTGTAACACTTTGTTGAGCACCTTCCATACCTTTGTAGGGTCAACTTGGCATTCCTGAATATCCCTCCTAATGAAATCGGAGGGACATAACTGCTGATACGGTTTCCAAGCAACGGGTTCCCCTGTCCTTCGAAATGCAGCATAAGCTCTGTCCCTAGCTTCCTTTATTCTATGCAGTTTTTCGTTGTACCAGGCGCAATCGTTATAAATTTCTATCTCCTTGTCTATCACCATCTTGTTTACAGCGGATTCCAAAGAATCGCTCAGTAGATCTGCGCATTCATCGGTAGTTTCAAGCATATCACAGTTCTGCATTTTATTCTGTAGTTTGCGACAGAGTTGAGGTGAGTGTAATTTGCATTCATCTCGTGGAGACTCGTCTTCAGTGCAGAAAAATTCATTTCGTCGTCATATCTAAATTCAATCACCTACAGCTCATTTTAGAAGCTAAACCTGAGAATATGGTATATCCCTTTCGTGACGAACCAGCACAATTGTGCTGTTGAGCGATAACAGTTTTGCGTATTATTTTCATCTGTTTAGTCTTCGTTTTATGTGATGCAAATTATTTCAATAATACAGTCATTACTTGTACTTGTATGTGTGCAAACAAACTTTTGTTTACGTTGCCTCTGAGATTTACCACAACAAGTTAAGCAAAAAGTGGATAAAAACCGTTAAACATGAAAAAGTTTTATCTGTCGCATATTTTTTATTTCCGTTTTATCTAGGTAGTGAAATCTAGAAATCGAAAGCCAAAGTTCTTTCAAATGAGGAAAAATAATTGTTGTTTTCTTGGGAAATCTAAAGGTTCTGGAGAGCCAAAGTTGAGCCATTTGTATGGAGATTTCGCTTTTTTGCGCTCCGTCACGAAAGGGATATGGAAAACTTGTGCGGCTAGACCAGTTCTGCTAGAAAGTCACGGAAAAACCGCTATTTTTCAAATATTTAAGGTAAATGTCACGGACTAACATTGAAAAATGACAAATGATATTCACCGTGAATATCATTGTCATTTTTCGAAGGTAGTCCGAGACATTTACCTTAAATATTCGAAAAATATTATTTTTTCCGTGACTTTCTTGCAGAACTGGTCTAGCCGCACAAGTTTTCCATATACCATATTCTCAGGTTCAGCTTCTAAAATGAGCTGTAGGTGATTGAATTGAGATATGACGAAATGAATTTTTCAGCACTGCTCGTCTTAATAGCCCTCTCACGACTTTGATATGCGTGTACGACCCTTGATGAGTTCGGCTAAGTTTTACCTAGATAACACCACAAGGTAAAAGTGCTCCATACACTGTTTTTTGATAGCATGCTTCTGAACTGAGAAAATACCAAGTGAATGTAACTCTTTCCAAGTGAGTGTTCCCATCCCTGGTTACGGGGCGTGTGCTGGTTACGCAGTTCGTAAAAGATCATACTTGTATTCATTTCATTTATTTAGTTAACATCAAATTCATGATAATACTGAATCAACAATTTGCCGCCATAATACTCGATTTGCAGCTGCAGCTCTCCAACGTCGGTCACGCCCAACACTCGCCAGATCACGCTCCACCTGGTCCGCCCATCGTGCTCTCTGCGCTCCACGCCTTCTTGTACCAACCGGGTGGTTAGCAAACACCAACTTTGCAGGGTTGTTGTCCGGCATTCTTGCAACATGCCCTGCCCACCGTATCCTTCCGGCTTTGGCCACCTTCTGGATGCTGGGTTCGCCGTAAAGTGCAGCGAGCTCGTGGTTCATCCTTCTCCGCCACACACCGTTCTCCTGCACACCGCCGAAGATCGTCCTTAGCACCCGTCGCTCGAAAACTCCGAGTGCTTGCAGGTCCTCCTCGAGCATCGTCCATGTCTCGTGTCCGTAGAGAACCACCGGTCTTATTAACGTCTTGTACATGGTACATTTGGTGCGGGGGTGAATCTTTTTTGACCGCAGTTTCTTCTGGAGCCCATAGTAGGCACGACTTCCACTGATGATGCGCCTTCGTATTTCACGGCTCACGTTATTGTCAGCCGTTAGCAAGGAACCGAGGTAGACGAATTCTTCTACCACCTCGAAAGTATCCCCGTCTATCGTAACATTGCTGCCAAGGCTTGTCCTGTCTCGCTCAGTCCCACCTACCAGCATGTACTTTGTCTTAGCCACATTCACCACCAGTCCGACCTTTGCTGCTTCACGTTTCAGGCGGGTGTACTGTTCTGCCACCGTTCCAAATGTCCTAGCAATAATATCCATGTCATCCGCAAAACATACAAATTGGCTGGATTTCGTGAAGATCGTACCCCGGCTGTTGAGCCCGGCTCGTCGCATAACACCTTCCAGGGCGATGTTGAATAGTAGGCAGGAAAGTCCATCACCTTGTCGTAGTCCCCGTCGAGATTCAAATGAACTGGATAGTTCACCCGAAATCCTTACGCTGTTCTGCACACCGTCCATCGTTGCTCTTATCAGTCTAGTCAGCTTCCCGGGAAAGCTGTTCTCGTCCATAATTTTCCATAGCTCTGTGCGGTCGATACTGTCGTATGCCGCTTTGAAGTCGATGAACAGGTGATGCGTTGGGACCTGGTATTCACGGCATTTCTGGAGGATTTGCCGTACGGTGAAGATCTGGTCCGTTGTCGACCGGCCGTCGATGAAACCGGCTTGGTAACTTCCCACGAACTCATTTACTTTAGGTGAAAGACGACGGAAGATGATCTGGGATAGCACTTTGTAGGCGGCATTCAAAATGGTGATCGCTCGAAAGTTCTCACACATTAACTTGTCGCCTTTCTTGTGGATGGGACAGATTATCCCTTCCTTCCACTCCTCCGGTAGCTGTTCGGTTTCCCAGATCTTGACTACTAACTGGTGCAGACAGGTGGCCAGCTTTTCCGGGCCCATCTTGATGAGTTCCGCTGCGATACCGTCCTTACCAGCCGCTTTGTTGTTTTTAAGCTGGTGGATGGCATCCTTAACTTCCCTCAGCGTGGGAGTTGGTTCGTTCCCGTCCTCTGCTGCACCAACATAGTCATTTCCTCCGCTGCCTTGGTCCTCCGTGCCTACATTCTCTTCGCCATTCAGGTGCTCGTCGAAGTGCTGCTTCCACCTTTCGATCACCTCACGTTTGTCCGTCAGGAGGCTCCCGTCCTTATCCCTGCAGATTTCGGCTTGCGGCACGTAGCCTTTGCGGGATGCGTTGAGCTTCTGGTAGAACTTGCGTGTTTCCTGTGAACGGCACAGCAGTTCCATTTCCTCGCACTCCGCTTCTTCCAGGCGGCGCTTTTTCTCCCGGAAGAGACGGGTCTGCTGGTTCCGCTTCTGTCTGTATCGCTCCACATTCTGTCGGGTTCCATGCTGCAGCATTACCGCCCGCGCTGCATCCTTCTCCTCCAGAACCGCTCTGCACTCCTCGTCGAACCAATCGTTTCGTCGACTCCGTTCTACGTACCCGATAGTGCTCTCAGCTGCGTTGTTGATGGCTGCTTTGATTGTACTCCAGCAGTCCTCTAGAGGGGCCACATCGAGCACACCCTCGTCCGGCAATGCTGCCTCGAGATTCTGCGCGTATGCGGTGGCGACATTCGGTTGCTTCAGTCGCTCTTGATCGTACCGGGGCGGCCGCCGGTAATGTACGTTGTTAATAACGGAGAGTTTTGGGCGCAGTTTAACCATCACCAGGTAGTGATCGGAGTCGATATTAGCGCCACGATAGGTCCTGACGTCGATAATGTCGGAGAAGTGCCGTCCATCAATCAGAACGTGGTCGATTTGCGATTCCGTTTGTTGTGGTGATCTCCAGGTGTAACGATAAGGGAGGCTGTGCTGGAAGAAGGTGCTACGAATGGCCATGTTCTTGGAGGCGGCGAAATCGATGAGGCGTAGGCCATTTTCGTTCGTCAGCTGGTGGGCGCTGAACTTTCCAATCGTCGGTCTGAATTCCTCCTCCTGGCCTACCTGAGCGTTTAGATCCCCTATGATGATCTTGACGTCGTGGTTTGGGCAGCGGTCGTACTCGCGTTCGAGCTGCGCGTAAAATGCGTCTTTGTCATCATCAGTGCTTCCGGAGTGAGGGCTGTGCACGTTTATTATGCTAATGTTGAAGAATCGGTCCTTGATCCTCAACCTGCACATTCTTTCGTCGATCGGCCACCAACCGATCACGCGCCTCTGCATGTCGCCCATCACTATAAAAGCTGTTCCCAGCTCACGTGTGTTGCCGCAACTCTGGTAGATGGTATGATTACCTCTAAACGTTCGCACCATAGATCCTGCCCAACACACCTCCTGCAGCGCTACGATTCCGAACCCGCGGTCCTTCAGTATATCGGCGAGTATGCGGGTGCTCCCGATGAAGTTGAGAGATCTGCAGTTCCACGTACCGAGCTTCCAATCGCAAGTCCCTTTTCGTCGCTGTGGTCGTCGCCATTGGTATCGGTTCGCATTCTTCTCTTGTTGATTTTCCGGTGCTAGTCTTTTTTACGGCTGGCTCGCAGGGCCTGACACCAACCCACTAACCCAGGGAGCTGGGCTTACCTTCCCGGAAGCTACGAGTTCTGCATTGGCATTTCCTCCAACTACAGTGCTAAATAGCTAGGCTCGAGCGCCAGTCTTCGCCGGGGGTGGTGTTTTTAATGGGCGCCCAGGAGATAACATTTTACCTGAGCTTCCACCCCCATCATACTTGTATCTGTAGGACAAAAACAACAACCTCAAATACATCCCTACCAATACCTCAGCATTAGCACCACTAGACGTACCTCTGTCTCTACCCGTAATCATATACATACACCACATATGGATACAATTTATCGACAAGTCCATCTTCGCTTTCTCCCACTTCACTGCCCCCACTCGCATAACAGTCCCATTTGCAAAAAGTAGGAATTGAGAAAACGGCATTTGAAGTTTGAAAACTTGTTTCCATATAAAACTTTGAAAAATCGCCAAAATTTGAAAAATATTTCGATCATCTCGAAACTTTCACCGATTGCTTTGCACATGAATATATAACTGTAAAAAATATTACAATCACTACAAAGTTGTTTAGTTTTGTGTTACGTAACACAAAAATCCATGATGGGACTGTTATGCGGGTACTTTTGATATGGGACGCTCCTAACTTGGTATTTTTTTCATACATTGACATAAAAATTCGTAATTTTTATTGTTGTTCTTGGAAGTACATCAAAAATGATGACTATTCATAACGTTAACTCAAAAGTGATGAAAAGTCAAATGGGACTGTTATGCGAGTGGGGGCAGTTCAGATGATCGAAAGCTTCGTTCTATGACATGCTCATGAACAACATTCCCCATAATTATATGCAATATATGCAAAATTCTTTTTATTCCTTACTTTCTAAATTTTCTGTGGCATGGCAAATTTGAAAGAGCACCAATCCAAGGTTAAAAACAAGGTTGAAACGTCGCCTGCGATCCGAACACTTGGTTCAAATCTATACATGATTGTGCGTATCAGCCTTATTAGTTTCGCTGTGAAACCATGCCCTGACATTAACTAGTAAAGTTTATTTCATTACATTGAATCCTACCGATTCTTAATGAAAACATCTTGAGTCTACAAGTGATACTCCCGAAATTTGTCAAGGATCATTCGCAGGTCATCTGATTCTTCACTGATCAATGTTTATTGAAAAGGTTCCACGACAATATCTTGTAGGCCAAGTTCAGAAGAGTAATACTTCTGTAAATACAACACATTTTAGTATTTCCTGTAGACCATAGGTTCCCAAACTTTCAGGTGCGGCGACCCCCTTTGGCCAGCAGACGTACTTTTCGCGACCCACCATAAGAAATTATCTAATTTGTTGCCTGTTACAGTAAAATATTCGACTGTCCCTCGCGACCCCCTGGATGAAGGCCGGCGACCCCCCTGGGGGGTCGCGACCCACAGTTTGGGAAACCATGCTGTAGACTGACCATATAAGGTCCAATCCATGGAGCACTTTAAGGGCAAATTGTGAGCATGTTTTCGACAAACTATGCTAAACGAACTAAGATCTTATGTGAACCAATCTGTTTAGTTATTTCCTTCCTGGCATGTGATATCTTCCTACCACTGACTTCCAGACATGATTTTGCATTGTTCGCCTACCACTTTATTCGACCTCTATTAAACCCATTGAGATATCATTTTTTTTCTTAAAATAATCGTTCGCTCCGCACAGTTTAAACACTTTCCAAATGAATGTAGGTACATTCTGCAGCGCTAAAACCTGCGGATCAACATCCGCGGCACGCTGCAGACAAACATAAAAAGGTAAACCACCAGATACTGGATAAAAATTTGGCAGCAAATAAAAGTGTGTACGTTTCATTAAAAAAGAAAAGAAGATCCTTCGCTAACTTTTCCCAAAGGAAACTCAAAATTGGTGCGACGTGTGAATTTTTCAAAAATGTACCTCCGAAGCATGGCTCTGATGCTCTCTGATGATGCTGTCGGTGCTCAATAAATAACAAATCGAATAAACTCTCCTACCGTCGTTAATGATCTGGTTCACTCCTCTTTATCGGTTCTTCTCCGGTGCCTGCTGTTGCTGGGAGGTGGAGTTTTGAATGCTTTGACTGCTCTGGTTGATGTTGTTGCCTCCGACTCCGTTCTGATGATGATGTTGTTGTTGTTGCTGTTGCTGCTGCTGTTGTTGTTGTTGGTTTTGATTTCCGCGTCTGGTTAGCGTCTTCTGTAGCACATGGGCATCGGCCGGTTCGATGCGTTTGTAGTAATGCTGCTTGGTCTCGACAATTTCGAATCCAAACTTTTTGTAGAACTCGATTGCGCCTTCGTTGTCGACCTTCACATGGAGGAATATGCTGTCGAAGTTTCCGTCATTTTCCACATAGTTTAGGATGTGTTTGACCATGACGGAGCCGATCCCCAGGCGCCGATACGGGTATAAGCATCCTAAGGTCATAATGTATAGCCTCCGGAGATTGTCCGAAGTGTCGATGCGGGAGCAGACGGCACCAACGACCACATCATTGTAGTAGGCCAACTTGGCTAGCTCTCCCGATTCCAGCACATCCAGGTAGAACTTGTCGTTGTACAGAACCGGGAGCACAACTGTGTTGATCTTCTTCAGCTGTTTCAGATTGTGATGCGTGACATCGCCAAGTTCGATGTTTGCCCTAAAATAAAACGACACATTATCCGATGTTGTTTCGGAGGGAGTTCTACCCCTAACTATACGAACGAAACCCCAATTTGAGGTTAGTAACAAGACGAACGAAGCCACCGTTCCCACTTGACTGAGAAAAAGTCCTCCAACCACCGTTCGAACTTACCTGGTCATTGTGGTTTTGAATTTGAAAAGCAGCTCCCCAAACAGTGCCTATCGGGAGAAACAGTCCGAGTCCGGAAGAGGCTAGCTTGCGACGGGAAATCAGCGAAAAACCAAGAAGCTTTTGGCTCCTCCGAAAGAATTTTTGCACCAGGATCGAGAGAAAGAATAATCGAACGCGACCGAACAGAACACCGTCGGAACGAATTTTGACAGGTTTTTTTTTCTTTGCGCCTTTGACAGTGACAGATCGGGCAAGGTTTGATCAAAATGAGGTGCTCTGACGAAAAAGTTGACTTATTATGCTGCAGGGACAAGCTTTTTTAAATTACCGGTTCGGATTGCGAGCAAGTTGCCACTCCCCCGTTTATGCTTTTATGTTGCTTGAAATGTCAAACTTTGTCTTTTCATTCTTCATTCGTGTTCTGAAGCAAAACACTGCAGTCGCGTATTTTCAATTTCTGCTGGTGTTCTTTGTTGTGAAAGTGAAAAATCGAAATTGTTTGGAAATAATTTACAATTCTGCGTAAGGAGAATAGATTTATCGTCTGGTATAGAGTGCAGAACGCAACAAAATGGGTGCAGTTTTAGGATTGGTGTCGGCAGCAAATGTAAGTAAATTGCGTTGTTGGTTTGGGGATTATTGATTTTCTCTTGTCTGGCATACCTACCTGGAAATGGAATGTGTTGTGCATAATGGACAAGATAGATTTTGAAGGACATCTAGCTCTACCTTTGCCCATTATTACACAAATATAGGTGGATCTCCTCGCATAGACATGGTATCTGCATTATAATAGGATTAAAATGCTGTGAGTCATTTGAATGAACGAGTATGTAGCTAGCAGTAGCTAAGTGGGGAAGGGCGCTAAGAGAATCATTGCGACAAAGTCAATAATCACCTCGATGTTTACTGTCTCTCAGAGGTGGTCTCAATAATGTAGTTAGGAGAAATATGGATAGGGGTGGAATAATATTAAATTATATTAAATAAATTTAAATCTACAACAAGCTATTGCAAACGAGATCAATGTAGCTATGTAATCGCTTTTGAATTTACAGAAATTGTTAAAATATCATAAATTTGTAATTTATTATTCAACGTAAACCTGTCAGTTACATAACTTTTACCCAAGTCAGTGAAATATCGAATCTATTGTATTTTTATGGTAAAACTTGTACACTGTAACTTCAAGAAAGTACCAATACATATTGTTTTACATCTGTTCACATTTATTTTAGGTGAATTTAGAAATAACAGAATTTATGTTCGATATGCATAAGCATAGACCTAACGATCTTAAAAATTAGAACATAAAAGGGGTACTCACTAAACAGATTAAATTGCTGCGTAAGCCATGATTTTCTGCTTATTTGAAATGCTTCATGATTTTGCGAATGAAATAATCAAAGATTGCCTTGGTGATAGCAACGTTTAATCAGTTTACGCTGTTAAGTAATCCCCCTATAGATTTTTTTTTTAAATTCTATGCATGTGATCGAATATTTGACCAAATCAAGGACCAGATACAAATCAATGCTAAAACATCATTCTGGTTCGATTCAGATTTTCATTAGTGACAAACAGACGATTACTAGCATAAGAAAGAAAAAGACATTTCACTCCAATACATTTTTTGAGTTCCATTTTGGCCCTATATGGCAAAATTTCAGCTCTAGCGCAGAAACCACATTAAGTTTTTATACGATTTGCTATGGGAAAACGCACTTTTTCAAAGAAAAATCGTCACAGGTTATCTACATTACTTCAGGTGGTGTACAACCGCAAGAATCAGCGGGTCCCGTCTTCGAAAAAACTGCCTGCGACTAACCTGGAAAACCGGGAATCCTCAGGGTCCAGGGAATTTTATTTGACAGGGAAAAACATGGAATACTCAGGGAATATCGTGAATACTCAGGGAAATTTTGCACCGTTGAAAAACCAATAAAACATAGGGTCGTATGGATATTAAAAAGAAGTGAATTGTATTACTTGTAGAACTACTTAAAAATAGAGTCCAAAGAGTCTGAATGAATACATTTTCGATTATGTAGTATTAGTGTATCTATCTAGAAAATCGGCTACAACATTTTTTCCAGAAATTCTGTCGAAGTTTCTTTCTGGAATTTCTTTCGAAGTGCCTCTTGAAATTCCTCCCAGGATTTTTTACACGATTCCTTCCGTATTTTTCACGCCATTTGTCTTGGTATGCATTCCTTTTTTAATTCCTTCCGGATTTTTTTCCGAATTTCTACAAGCATTTTTCCAAGACTTGAACACAGAGAAACAGACGTAACACTTAGAAAAAATTTCATTTAAAAACATCGTCACAAAAACGCAATTGCCCAATGTTAAACGTACTGTGTTTGGCCGGGCCGCCACTAGATGGCGGTATTGAGCAAACGTCAAATAGGAACAAAAACAATAATAGCGCCGCGAATGGTAGATCGACCTACTACTGAATACTTGAATCAGCCTTTAAGGACAAACGTCTTGAAACCCCGCTTCAAGAGTGCATGAGAACTTAAAACGCACAAATCTCAAGGGAGTAAGCTCCAAACAACAGTGCATATTATTATTCTGTTCTTGCTCACTTGTAATAAGCTTGAAATAAGAAGATCAAATGCGCTGGTTTTGTTTACGAAGAGATTTGTGCCCTCGAAATCTTGAGTAGGTACCAAAGTCGGCCCTTGTGGCAGCCATCTTGGGATTCTAACAAGTCTGTCCTTAAAAAGGTGATCGATGGGAAGCAATGAGAGTGTGACGTCTGTTTCTCTGTGATTCGAACATTTCTTTCCGGGATTCTTCCTTGATAATCTTCTAGGATTCCGGAATTCCGATTGATTTCTTTTTGAATTTTTACCTACAGAATTTCATATCATACAGATCATACAGAATTTCCGCAGAGATTTTCCCAGTATTGCTACCAGGGTTCCCGTGGGTTTCTACCAGGATTTATCTCGAGAACTCCATAAGAGTTTCTTTCAGAATATACCGCAGATGTTGTCGCGGAATTTCTGTTAGTGTTTATATCGGGATTCCTCTTGATATTCCTGTGATTTCTAATTTTCTGCAGGAATTCCTTTCGGGATGTCTTCCAAAGTCTCTTGTGATTTCTTCAAGAAATTTAGCTTACTTCTAGAGTTTCTCCTTGGATTTCTATAGAAGTTTCAGCTGGTATGTTCCCTAAAGGTTCTCGTGGGATTTCTTTTGAGATTTCTCTTGGAGCTTCTGAGAGAAAAATTCCTTCCGGTGTGGATCGTGGGATGTCTATCAGAGTTTTTCAGAATTTATACTGGGCTTTTCCCTACGATGTAAGAGTCTTCTGGGATTTCTGCACGAGCTACTGCTGGTATTTTTCATGGAGTTCGAGCCGTATTTTTTCGGATATTCCCCAAGGCCTTTCCTTATAGATGATTATCTAATTTCTTGCAGTGATCAACCTGAGATTATTTTCATACAGATTTTCTTGGGATTATTGCCGGAATCTCTACCAGAAATTCTCTTTTGGATTTCTTTAAAAAATGCTGCCGGAGTTCTTGCAGGATTTTTTAAAGAGTTTTTCTCGGAATATCTCCTGGGATAACTAACGAGATTTATTGTAAGAAATTCCTGGAGAAATATCTGGAGGAATCTAAGTTCAATTTTGTGAAAATCTCGACAAAGAATTATCGGAGAAATCTTGAGAGGAACTACGAAATAAATCCTGAGAGAAACTAGGACATCTCGGATAAAATGACCTGGGACTAATCCCAGGAACAAACATTGAGAAAATTTAGAGAGGCACTTTGAAAATCTCAAGAAGTAATCCCGGGAGAAACTACGTGTGAAGTTCCACAAAGAAATCCATGAGAAGTATCTGAAAACTGTCTCTGGGAGAAATCCCTGGATGAATTTCAGCAAAAATCCCTAAAAGTTTGGGGAGTACATACTCTAGCAGAAATACCGCGAAAAATCTCGAATAAATTGAAGTTGAAATACGTAAAACCTCTGGATATTCTTGGGAAAACTGGATAAAGCCAGGAAACAAAAATCTTTGATAATATCAAGAAAAAACTGCGAGAAACTGGAAATGAAATTACCCAAGTAACAATCTTGATTCTATTTGGTTTTATTTGTTTTTATGATAGCTTTATCACAGCATTACATAGTCTCATTAATCTTACCATGGTTCCTTCTGAGCGCAACTATACTTCATCAAAATGTGGTTTTAAAACTATCTCCAAGAATACTTGCGAATCAGTGCGTAAAACCACTAACACAATAAGAACAATTGGCCTTAATGTCAGTTTCAAGAGGCTCTCGTAGTTATCTTCAATTTTTAATTACCCTTGAGCAAGAGTATCTGTTCTCGAGTGTGAACAGTTTGGTAAATGAAAAAAAAAACTTCAGCACCAGATTCCGATTTTCGTCGATCCACTATTGCATCTGTCCCGAAACCCGACCCTGAAGCGGCGCATCGCCAAATTCCTTCGGTTTCAGCATCCAAAAGGAGGTAGGTCTGATCATTGGACGTCAATTCCCGTGCAATCGATAAATTCATCGGATTCATCGGACACTGATGAACAATTACCTACATGTTGGAAACGCTGACCGGAGGAACTTGGCACTGTACTGCACCGGGACGGACAAGTGCTCCCGGTGGCCAGCGGTACCAGGGGAGCCAAGTTTTAATTGTCGGCTCACATAATCCACCACGGTGCGATGGAATTATTTTGTTTGTTTACAATTTACTACACGATTCATGACGTTCTCGATGGAGTTTGCATGAATCCGCATCAAGAACGTCATAAATCGGAGTACTCTTGAGTAACACTTCATACTCTTGGTTAAGATGAAATAAATTTATGACGGTTGTTTGGTGTTTTTTATGGAGAACGTTATAAATCTGAGTAAACTTGAGTTACGCTTGTAATTCTTGCTTGAGTTGAAAGGAATTTAAGATGATCTTATGGTGATGTTGATTAAAACCAGTAAAAAATAATAATGACTTCTCCGTGGATTTCATCGGAAGCCATGTTGAGAAAACTCATGAATAATGCTCTCGTGACTTGAAATAATAATTTTAAAGATTCTCCTATTGCATGGTTATCGAAGCGCGTTGCAATTTTCGGAAGTATCTTGCTACATATATACGATAAATTTTGCTTGGCAGTTGCCAACCTTGTTACACTGCGGAATTATTCCCATTTCATGTTAGAAATTAATCCCGATTATAATGTTGTATCATTGATTTTCACGAAGTTTTTTTCCCGAGTTATTTAACTTTTCCTCCAACATAAAATCTACAGCAGCAACAGAAGCTGTCAGAAGCAGACAATTTTATTATCGTTTTATGGTGCACTCGAAGAGCTCTACAAGGAGATACCAATTCGCCTAGAAGAACAACAAGTTTTAAGAGAATCTTAAATTCAGTTCTCCAAGACTATCATAGGATGGGTCTCTTTCGTCTTATAACGGGCTTATGATTGTATTGACGCAGTTATGCAGAGTAATTTGGTTTATGTGTGGTTTTAAAGAATAGGTGTTGAAGAATTCTTCAAAAGCATTATAAAATTAATTTTGTTACTTGGGTACTGATTGAACTCCTGCATGTTTTTTTCCCTGATTTTTTAGAGTATTCGTTTCCGTAAGTTTATCCTCAAAGGGATAATATTTGTATTAAAAATATTTAATATTCCTCCCTGGAAAACTCAGGGAATTTTATTTTGTGTTATGTGTAGACACCCTGTCTATCGAATCAGCATCTGGAGCTGAAAAAGCGCGTCGGAGATTTCCTTCTTTTTTTTGGAAGGATCATACGCGTAGATACAGCAATATATTCAGATGCCTTGATAATCGTGATGATTTTGCTGATTGCATTATCGATTTTCTCTGACCAACTTTAGTATAATACGTGCTTTCAGTATTAACGTTTATTTGGGAATGATCAGTGTAAGTGTCAGATGTCAGTCTATCTAAGTCAAGGCCTACTGATTGGGAGTAGCTTAGTATCCGACTTAAGTATATGCATAAACACTAAGTACTTCATACTACACCAACCCAATGAGTTGATCCAATCAGCCATGTGGTCGACTTCGACAGGGTGTCTACTGTCTACTAACCTTGAAAAATCTGGAAAACTGGAAATCCTCAGGGAACCTGGAATACTCAGGGAATATCTCAAGTATTTACTCTGACAAAAAATAAAACATTGGGTCATATAAATAATAAAAGTAGTGAACTTTGCTACTTGCAGATCTACTACTCAAAAGAAGAGTTCATTGAATTGTTGGTATGAATAAAAAAAATCGAGTATGTAGTGTTTTTTTCTTTCAAACATGAGCTTTTACTACATGTTTGTAGTAACAACAACCTGACAAAACAAATACTTTTCCCGTAATGCTGCAGGTTTTTACTGATAGCTTGTGGTTCCGTAAAATTCATATAGAAACTCCGCAACAAGGACTTTTGCAGAAATTCCGTCAGAATTTCTTTCTGGAACTACTTTAGAAATGCCTCCTGGAATGCTCCTAGGATTTCTCACTGCGTTTTTTTAGGACTTCTGAATTCCATCCGATTTCTCTTGGAGATTTTTCACAGGGATACTACATAATTTCTTTCCAGAATCTCTTCACGGTATTGAGCATGAGCATAGATGACCGTACTATTCGTAGTTGCTACTCCGTGATTGACCAGAACAATCGAAGTTGCACAAGGAACCAACAGACGGAGCTTGGGAGTAGCTTACCGTCCTCAATGTGCATCTTCGAGAATTCCAAACTTTATTAGGTCAATAACAGCGCCGGCCACGTCCTTACGGTCATCGAGGAAGGAAAGGAATGTTATTATGACGTGCGTTGCTTACTAAAGACCGAGATCACCTCTGCGTCTCCACGTCTGTCATGGGAAGGACTTTTTGTTAGTGGGGAGGGGAAAGGGCGCATGATATGAGTTCACTTTGGTAAGTGGAGTGATTCATGCAACCCTATTAATATCAAACCACTTATTTTCATTTGGACTAAAACAAAACACATGCCGACATCGAAGATGACGAACCATTCAGATAGTTTTCGAAGTGCGAAAATTAACGAAAGAGAAAATAAAGTGATTTGAACCAACGTGGCTTTGGAACTTGGGCCGACACTTGACGTGACGAACATTTCAATGTCTGTTGTCTAAAATCGCAAAAAATGTTGTTTGTTGCATTTATCGTATCATAAATCGCCCCGTACGAAGATGAGCAGTCAAATAGACGACGACGACGACGACGACGACAACGACGTGCACGCGGACGATCCGAATGAAAACGCGGCCTGTACACTTTGCCACCAAAAACTCACTAAATCACCCCGTACGAAGATGAGCAGTCAAATAGACGACGACGACGACCGAATGAAAACGCGGCCTGTACACTTTGCCACCAAAAATTCACTAAATCGCCCCGTACGAGGATGAGCAGTCAAATAGACGACGACGACGACCGAATGAAAACGCGGCCTGTACACTTTGCCTCCAAAAACTCACTAAATCACCCCGTACGAAGATGAGCAGTCAAATAGACGACGACGACGACCGAATGAAAACGCGGCCTGTACACTTTGCCACCAAAAATTCACTCAATTTCTTCCCAGAATCTCTTCACGGTATTGCTCACAAAGCTGCTCGTGGGATGCTCCCGGAGTTTCTCAATAATGTATCCCAAATTCTCTATAATATTTCCGATGCTCCTCTTGGATGCTCCCCAGGAGATCACTTCTCAAATTTTCTCTCAGAGTTGCTACAGGAGTTATTCCTGGGATTTCTACAAGAGTTCTCCATGGATTTCTTAAGGATTTTTGACTAATTTTCTGCAGCAGTACCTCTCTAGATTTCATCCGTAGTTTTTCCTGTAATTGTAACATCTTTTCTTCTAGAGTTCCTTCCTGGTTTTCTACATGAGTTTCAGCTGGCATCATTTATCTGAGATTTCTCTCGGAGTTTTTCCTGGTACTTCTCTCAGATTCCTTCTGATATTGCTGATGTCTCTCAGAGTTTTTTTTTTAATTTACCCTGGATTTTCTCCTAAGATGATTATTTTCCGGAGTCCTTCTTGGATTTCTACGGGAGCTATTGTTGATATTCCTCATTGAATTCTTCCCGTGAATTCTTTTAGAGCCAGGCTGTTCCTTTAAAAGATGTTGCATTTGAAAGAAATAGAACTGGGATAAATAACTTGTGAAATTCCCGGAGAAATATTCGAAGGGATCCAAGTTAAATCTTGCGAGATACTCTGCAAAGTATTATCTCTTACCTCCTGAATTTCAAAACCTGAAGAAAATGAGACATCTCTGAAAAAAAGTTCTAAGAGTAATTCCAAGAGGAAATATTACGGACATCGAACGAGGAATTCTCAAAACCTCGTGGAATCCTGGGAGAAGCTACGGGCAAAGATTCGTTAGGAAATCTAATAAACTGTTGGAAAGCTATCCCGGTAAACCACATTCGTGAAGGAACCTTGCATAATTTTGGATAGATCTTCAGGAGAATTTCAGCGAGAAACTTTGGAAGCATATCGGAAAATATCGGGAGGTACTCCTACAGATATCTCGTGAAAAACTTTTGCGGAATTCCAGGAAAGAACACTGAAAGAGATGTTTACTTATTTTTTGGGCATATTCTTGTACATATTTGTTTAGAAAATTTGGGTTATTTTTTGAATTACCTATAAACTTTCAAAATTTCGTCTGAAAAACTCAGGGAATTTTATTTCGAGTTATGAGTAGACACTCTGTTCCAGATCGACTTTTTGAGTGCATGGGCTCCAGTTCGCTTTGTCGAAGCAGCGGACGGTTTTTGCCGCCGGAATTACTGGAATCTCGGCGTCGATTGTGAAATTGCCGGCAGGCGAACCAACGATAGTTCGACATGTGTTATCGGCCTCGACCAGAATTTCATCACTTGTTCCACGTGTGAACTGAATTCTCCAAGCTTCCAGTGTACATACTATTCACCATATCAGAGAAATGCGATTTGGATTTCACACTGATCTTGATATGGGTTTTTCTCACCCGTAGATGGAAATCACTTTTCTAATTTTTTTTTTTAATTGCCCAAAATGTGGAAATTTCTAACTCGAATTGAGGACCGAGTTTGCTCGGTATTTTCCCGCCGAGTTCGATTGCTTTAGGTATTTTTATATCTGTAACATCAATGTGTCTAATCCCTTTCTTATCTTTCCTTTTCAGCTTGCCTGCTGCTGCACCGGAACGGCATGTTCGCTCTGCTGTTCGCTATGTCCGTCCTCGCTGAAATCCAACTCGACGGCCACTCGTTTCATGTACGCCCTAATGTTGCTGCTGGGCGCCATCGTTGGAGCCATCATGCTTGCTCCGGGCCTCCAGGACTTCCTCCAAAAAGTTCCATTTTGTACTAACTCGACGTCAACGGCTGGGCACCTGCTTCCGGCCGGGGGTACCATCGATTGCACCTCGGCCGTTGGCTATCTGGCAGTTTATCGGATTTGCTTTGCCTTGTGCTGCTTCTTTGCACTGTGGGCGGTCATGATGGTTGGAGTACGTTCGTCCAAGGATCCTCGGTCTGCTCTGCAGAACGGGTTCTGGGGCATCAAATTTATGATCGTGACTGGAATTGCCATCGGAGCGTTCTTCATTCCGGAGACTGGATTCGGTCCGGCTTGGATGTGGGTCGGACTGATTGGTGGTTTTGCGTTTATTTTGGTCCAATTGGTGTACATCGTAGACTTTGCTCACTCGTGGGCTGAAGCCTGGGTCAGCAACTACGAGGAGGAAGAATCCCGCGGATGGTTTGCGGCATTGTGCTGTGTCACCGGGTTGCAGTATGCTTTGTCGTTGACCGGAATCGCATTGCTCTATGTTTACTTCACTGAGGCCGACAACTGCTCATTGAACAAGTTCTTCATCACGTTCAACATGATTCTCTGCCTGGCGGTTAGCATCATGTCTATCTGGCCGAGCATTCAGGAGCATGCCCCGAAATCCGGCCTGCTGCAGAGTTCGATGGTGACCTTGTATACGGTCTATCTGACCTGGTCGGCCGTTGCTAACAATCCAGATGCCGAGTGCAATCCGGGCTTCTTGGGCATCATTGGTGACAAGCAGAACAAGGTACATTTCGACAAGACAAGCATCATCGGACTGGTGATCTGGATGTTGTGTATCCTGTACTCGACGCTGCGTTCGGCCAACAATGTGTCCCGCCTGGCTGATCCGGAGAAGCAAGGTGAGTTGAGAATCGAATGTTTGAATTTGTTGTTTAACGTTTTGATGTTGTTTCATTTTCATTATGCTTGACAAACAATGGGTATTTGATTTGTTAATAGTTTATGTACAAAAAGGATCCAAATACTAAAAGTTTACAGAATAACTTAAAAAAGCAAAAAATTACAATCACACATAGCATATTATGTAGTATGCACTCCTTGTTTCCGATAGTACATATCTCGATTTCGTAAGCTGTAAATGCAAAATCACCTCCATTCTACATACTTTTAGCAGCACATTAATATAGTTTAACTAACACAATTCTCACTTTCAATTTTATGCCTAATCCACGATGTCCTTATGTTGCACCTTCTTCTCTCTATCTGCCTAACCGAAACTGTATGGGTGTGTGTGGTAAAACTACTTCTGCCTTTCCATTTATCGATCTGATCTCTGCAAAATGCGCTAACGAATCTAAGTCTTGGCAGCAACGCTTAGCGACGATGGTGGCTCCCACAGCGGAGGTGGTGGCTCCAACGAAGTCCGCGATAACGAAGAGGAAGCCGTGGCCTATTCGTGGTCGCTGTTCCACGTGGTATTCATTACGGCCACACTGTACGTGATGATGACGCTCACCAACTGGTACCAGTAAGTATTTTCGGTGTGTTGGTGAGGGACCCCTCAAATGGGGAAGCGACTTATCACGATTGAGCTTAGGGATTGTTTTGTGAATTGCAACTTTTCAAGGCTCTAGAAAGTTGCTAGAAGAAAGCGATTTTCCAAAATGAGTGATCCCTCCTTTTCTAGCTGCAGTTTCTCGTTCTATAGATTTATTATACACTATTACTTTCTTTCAGACCAAACTCATCGCTGGAAACGCTGAACGCAAATGCCGCCTCTATGTGGGTGAAGATCATTTCCAGCTGGTTCTGCCTTGGACTGTACGCCTGGACCTTGGTGGCACCGATGGTTTTGTCCGATCGCGAGTTCAACTAAACGTCAGTGACACGATTGATCGTGATTTTTTTAACCGAAATAGAAAATATCTCATAATGAATGAAGCTTTCCAAAGTCGTAAAATGTTGGATAAGTAGTAAGTAGGTGTAGATTGATAATTTTACCTTTTTCTTGATACCAGAGGAGATGGATGTGATATGGGAAGGACTAATTCTTGATGCAAGTTTGAAGTAAATGAAATGAAATAGATATCTTGCGATTGGTAGCTTAACTTTACCAGTTATTATTACAACTAACTATACATCTATTACTCTCAACATATATCTGTCTTAACCAAAAAGAAGATAACGAAGTTTTCTCCGAACTAAATTTAGAGAAATAAAAGTCCAGTTTGGCGATTGATTGCCAATCCAGAGCAAAAGTCTATTTTCTTCTGGCTGCCAGCAGAATGCGTTCTATTGTCTTATCACGGCCTAGGATCTCCATCATTTCCGCCACCCCGGGGCCTTCCTTGAGTCCGCTCAGGCAGCTTCGCAGTGACTTCATCAGCTGTTCGAACACCAGGTGGTTACGTTCGGCAAATGCTTTCAGGAATATGCTCAGTTCGGCTTTGGTAAAAGCGGTCTCCTCTTCGGAGGCAAGGTTCTTTGCCAGCACCTTTAGGACATCTGTAAGAAAGGCGAATGGGAACAAATGGTTAAAAACTTAAAAATATGTGCACTGATGCAGTTGACATATAGGGTGCCTGTACCAGTTATCGCACTACCTAAGGAAAAGTACTTCTACAAAAATAAGAAGAAGACCGACGAATGTCATCGATACGTTAAACGATAGATTTGTTCTCATACTTAACAGGAAAAATATAAAATCTAAGCCAAACCCACTTTTACTATTTATTACGGCGTGTGCCAATGATAGGAACCCTGTACCAGTTATGGACATATTTGTTAATTTCGGTTCCACTTCGCACTATTTACATGCATTCCTTATGGGATTTGCCATAACTGGTACACTATGGCGAAATAGGGTGCAAGGAAGCCGAAATTTTAAGGAAAATTATATTTTTCTATCATAATTTGAGCAAAATAGGAAGTTTGAATGAGTGCTATCATCTTTTATGAACGTATCTTTCGTTCACATATTTTTTCTTGCTGATTTGCATCGTTAAATGTTGAAAATCAGCTATTACGAATTTGAGGTACTATAGCCATAACTAGTACACTGAGCCTACTTTTTTCGCTACTCGAAATGAAATACATGAAATGAATACACATTCATCAAACAACTGCAAGGTGACGATAAACTCTGTCAATCGTAGGAGAGCATAATTCATGGCACTGTTAGCCAGCTTGACCTTCAATAGGTCGGCTCCAGCGGCACGTTCTCCTCAATTTATACCAGCTTAGCTTCATTGACGACCAACTACTCAGTACTTCGCAGGAGAAGATGGAAATATCCTGTTCATTTACACCGATTTCCTGGAGCAACACATGTTTGATAAAACTACTGGTCTGGAACCTCAACACTTCTAATATTGATCGAAGTTCTCTTTGACGTTGCTCCACTACACAATAATCCTAAAGAAGATGCACTTTCTTGCACTTACTGTCTATGGGAACTAGGTTCAATGAGGACTGTTATGTCAAAACGTGGTTTTGACGGATGTATTGTTAATTGGATTGGGGAAATGTTATCAGAAAGAGAGATATCATCAAACCTTGGCAGCTCATTTATTGGCGTTAGAGCAGTGAAAGGGTGCCCACAAGGAGGCGTGCAATCACCTTTATTGTGATCCTTGATGCATGTTCTTCTCAAACAATTGGAAGCACATGTGGATTACTTTTAATGATTTCAATCATTAGAATTTTCTGTTGCATGGTGATCGATGATGTATGGAAAACATTGACGTAATAAAGTTTTGATAAGCCCTGTTGACGCGCCAGTGATTACTGGTCACCCTAGATCAATGCAGTCGCTATTTAGTTGGATGGAATATATAACAAAGGAGGAAGATAGGTTGGTGGGCTCCTTCAGTTGAAGCCAGTTAAGTAGATTGAAAAATCAGTTAAACGAAACAGATTCGAAGTAGAGCGGTTTGAAACCATTTTTGAAGAGTATTACGGCACTGATAATTGTAAGTGAATTGTATTGAAGTTGTAATATAAACATATTAAATAAAGATATTTTTAGTTCAAGCTGATCAACGAAAACAAGGTCTTTTGATCTGCTCTGAAGCATAGTGCCTTGAGTGTGGTTGAACCAACTCAACAAGCCCAGAATAGAATAAAAATCTATCAATTCAAATTGAACTGAAATATTACTGAAATATCATTTTGTAGGTACAAACAGTTTCAAAAACCGTAAATTCTATTTTTTTTTCTTACAACAAATATTGAATTTTTGAATTACATTGAAAGTCAAACAAATGTCACTAAAGGATGGTTAAAGCGCTTTTAACATAAGTTGCGTTTCAAAAACGTTATGTTTTAAAAAGGATTTATTTATTTTCCTTTTTACGTTGTAGCTAAACGTTTTCTATTGAACTGCCTTTAACATTTTTGTGTTAAATTTGTACACGTAGATTGTTTACAGTTGTATGTTAGTCTCCTTTTTTATTGGGCAACGGAAATTGTTAAATTCTAATAAGTTGCTTTCAATTGAAAAATTATGAAATTACAAGAATTTGAAGAAGATAAATAATGTAAGTGTGTTAGAACATTGAATAACAATTTTCAAGTAACATTTATCATTACAAGTTTATCATGTACAAGTGGATTACTGAAAATTTTTAAAATTGTTAAATTGTATACAGAAAATAAAAAATAAATAAAAATAATTTTATTCATCACGGAAATCATGAAAACATTGATTATGTTCATTTTTGATATCCTTTATTGTTTTCATTGACGCTCTCACGGGCTCTTACTAATACCACCATAAGTTGTCAACAAATTGCACCGAAACCGTTCGTTTTTCCGGTGTCAATTGCTACACCGGTGCAGTGCACCGTCGGGAATAAACGAATTCGTAACTTAAAATTGAAAGGAACTGTTTTGGAACTTTCAAACAGTCAAGTATCTCGGAATCAAGGATGTTTTCGATCACTTGGCAATCGTTTGACTCATTTGTTCACAACTCAGTTCAGAAGATCTATAGTGGAATGTTGTGTTCGTGTTTTTCCTACAATTATCACCAAGGACGCCATATTCTAACTCTAATATTTACGTCGTAAAAGTGTTAGTAGCAGCTACTCATACTAAACGATCGGATTTTTCGATCGTTTAGTATGAGTAGGTGGTACTAGCGCTATAGCGCCGTATATATAAAAGTTAGAATATGGCGTCCTTGGTGATAATTTTAGGAAAAACACTAATCTACAACTTTGCCGAACACCACAATTTAATATTAGGTTTCTGAACTGAGTTATGGACAAATGAGTCAAATGATTGCCAGGTGATCGAAAACATCCCTGCTCGGAATACATCTTGACAGTAAGCTAAATTGGAATTTGCATCTTGAGCTAGTGATTGAAAAAGCCACAAATGCTCTATGAATCAGCAAAAAAACTTTCGGTAAAAAATGGGAATTAAAGCCGAAAATGATCGATTGGATTTACACGGCATTTGTGAGACCCAGAGTTACATATGCGTCACTAATCTGGTGGCCTAAAACAAATGAAAAGCTAGGTCATAAGAAGCTTTTAAAAACTTCGAAGACTTGCTAGTCTTTCAATTACAGGTGCAATGCGAAGTACGCCGACTAAAGCGCTAGACACTCTAATCTACTTACTTCCATTGTATCAATTTGTTCAATTAGAAGCTACAAAGAGTGCTTTGAAGATTAAAAGAACTGCAAACCTCTTTGAAGGTGACCTGAGAGGGCATCTAAGTATTCTAAAAACATTAGTACCGTCGTTCGGGGTGACATTGGGCCTAGAGGGTAACATTGGTCCATCGATCCCACGAATTCAATATAAGTCAGACAATCAGGCGGTGGATGCAAAGTATCTTAGAATTATGTATTCTAGTAAATTTAACACACAATATGCATTCTCGTCGTATTTTAAACATGCGGAATAGTGGCCCAATGTCACCCCACTTTGGCCCAATGACACCCCGCACGACGGTATCGACTCGTTAATCACAAGTAATAGTGATTGGATGAGCAGAAGGTACAATTTTGAACGCACTTTCGAAGTGATCAACCTGAACTGAATGACCAAGTTGGTGCAGGAGTAACTGACCCCGAGATTAACGTATCAATTCCAACTGTTTTTCAAGCTGAAATTCAGGCAATTTTAGAATGCTGTAATATTTGTTTACGCAGAAATTACAGATATTCAAAAATATGCATTATGTCTGATAGTCAAGCAGTTCTAAATGCTTTGAAATCAGCAACATGCTCTTCTAAACATGTTTGGGAGTGTATCCTATCACTCCAGCAATTAGCTTGCCGTAATCAGGTGAAGCAGTTTTTGGTTCCAGGGCACTGTGGAATTGATGGAAACGAACAAGCTGATATGTTAGCAAGACTTGGTTCGTCACACCAATTCATAGGACCAGAACCGTTTTGTGGTGTGTCTGGCTGTTCTCTCAGAATGGATTTTAAAATTCACGAACATGATAAAATAATATCCCACTGGGAAAACACCACTTTTGTAACAGTCAAAACATTTCATAAAGCCAAACTTTTCAAACACTCGCAACATCTTAGAGCTGTCAAAAAGAGATCTAGGTACTTTTGCTGGCCTGCTAAAAGGCCATTGTCCGAGTTGTTATCAAATTAAGCTAATCGGAAAGCTTCAGAATAATGTATGTTGTTTTGCGACATAGATACAGAAGACTCGGAACATTTGTTATGCCGTTATCTGGCAATTGGTATTAAAAGAATTAGGTTCTTCGGTAATGGGCTAATAGAACCCCTTGATGACTGGAGAACACCCCAATATGGTTGTACAGTTTATCCGAGCTGTGTCGCCAAGTTGGGATCAAACGCACACTCCAGGTTTGATTATTGTTAACAGTAGTAATACGTCAACTTGATAATAGCTAAAACAAACTGGGGCATATGTCACAATAGATCTAACAACTGGTCGTAGTGACATAGATACCCAACAAGGAAAAAAATGAGTACTAGGTATACTAGAGGAAACTCCTGTGAACCCCAGATCAACACAAACCTCGTTGTTTCCATTTTTGGAAAATTGAGACAATGCTGTGCTTTCTTCAAGTGATCTTACTATTGCTCGCATTTTTTCCAATGCTGTGCTTTCTCCTATTGCTGGTAATTTTCCATATAGGAGATTTTCCTCGAAATACCCTTTCCAGGAAGAATGGACATCTGGTTATCTGGAGATATTTCAGACAGCATCAAATGTTACACTGATGGCTCCCTTCTTGAAGGTCGAGCCGGTGCTGGTGTCTACTCTCGTGAGCTAAGGCTACATCAGTTTTACTCACTTGGTAGACACTGCACTGCACCGTTTTTCAGGCAATCAGTACTCCAGCAACACGTAATGAATGGACAAGTAAGGTAATATACCTTTGTTCAGATAGCAAGGCTGCTATTAAAGTACTTGATTCGGCCAACTCTAGGTCGAATTCTGTTATCACCTGTCGAACTCAGCTTCCGATTATGAAAATATAACCCACATACTAATCATTTTCGAAAAAAACATCAGAGGTACATGAAAGTTCGATAATAAACGAGATTTTGACACCGTGCGCTGTTCAAACCCATTGTGGTACGCTTACGGCAATGGCACAAATGTCCCAAACATGCCTCTGGAGCTGGCTTTCTGAACTAGGGTAGGACGGGGCAAGATGGCCACCCGGGGCAAGATGAGCACCCCTCCGTTTTACTACTTTTATGATGAATTTTGCCCAAACAACTTCATAATCCGTTAGAATAATGTTCATCCTGTTTGTAAACCTGATAAAAGGTACTTCATAATGAACGAAATTAAAAATATCGTCAAATAAGTCGATAGCGTGGATTTTTAGCATTTTCTTATAAGAAATCATCAGAATAAAATAAGGTTTTTATGTCAAAATCAAATTTTTACCATAATTTTAGTTATCAGCCAACATTACTAGCATACTGCAAAGCATTTAAATTTACATTAGAAAATATTTTCTAAAAACAAACATTAAAATTTATTCAATTTTAGTTATTTACCTATAGTGGGGCAAGATGAGCACCCCTGATGGTAATATAGAAAATATTTTGAAATTATTGTAATCCACTCAATGCTGCCGAACATTGGTTTCCGTAACCTCTGCAACTATTTGGTTGAGTAAATTTCTAAAAATAAGCAACCTAATAATCGTTTATTGTTTTTCGGGTCATTTTGTATAAAGTATTATAAAACCGCATTTTTTTTTCAATAATCGAAAAAATGATAATTTTAGAACGTGATACCATAGCTATACACAAGGTTCACTATATCAATCAGTGTATGACCAATTTATTGTTGAAATATTGGGATTTTAATTAAGTGCTCTTCTTGCCCCGTACGGGTGCTCGTCTTGCCCCGTAGCATGTTCGAACTGACCATAAAACATCTTTTTTGTTTAGTCAAATAAATCATCCTTATTGTGAATTTTGAACCCTCCCATGTTTATGGGTGATAGAAAACAAGATATAGAAAAGAACTACTGAGAGATACTTTGAAAAATTGTGTTAACTTTCAATAAACTCAACGTGATCCTTAGGGTGCTCATCTTGCCCCGCCCTACCCTATATTCGCTTGGATGTCAGGTCAATGCAAAATACCTATTCCGAATGCAACAATAATATCTTACCACTGTCGATGGTTTTATCTTTGGAACTTTTCGGCAGCACCCACAGGAAAGAAAGCTTCCCTTTCACCAGATCCTGCAGCGTGTCAATCCTCGACACGGACCACTCCAGGACCTCTCGGACGTGTTTCTCGTCCAAGTCCAGTCCCTTCACATTGTCGCCGGCAAACTCGGCCTTCACCATTCGTATGACCTCCTTGACCAGGGCGGCAGCTTTCTCCTCCGAGTGTCTCAGCTGGTACTGGATCTCCTCCCGGTTGCACTGCTTCAGCAAGTCCGGATTCAGCCGGCTCGAGTGTGCGTTGATTTTCTTCAGGTCGAAATGCTTAATGAGGTCATGCATCTGCGGACCAATAACGTCCACCAGTTCCCGGTCGAAGCCACCTCCCGATTGAGTTATGAAGTTGAGAAGGGCCTGGGGGAAGATTCCTATTCTACGGTAATGATCTAGCTGGACATCGCCCTGTCGTTTGCTGAGCTTTGACCCGTTCGGATTCATCACTAACGGAAGATGTGCGTACTGCGGAGGTTTCCAGCCAAAGGCGTGGAACATTTGAATGTGCTTCGGAGTGGATATTTGCCACTCGACGCCACGAAGGACGTGGGTTATCCTCATATAATGATCATCAACCACATTTGCAAAGTGGTACGTAGGAAAGCCGTCAGATTTGATGATGACCGGATCACCTTCGTTTTGCGCTAAAAAGTACACAATCTTCCCATAGATCATATCCTGAAACTCATCCGCCTTCGAATCCAGCTTAAACCGGATACAAAACTTATCGTTCTTGGCTAGTCTTTCGGCAACCTGCCCCGGCGTCAGGTGTCTGCACTTATTGTCGTACTTGGGAACTTGTCGCAACCGCACCGCTTCTTTCCTTATCAATTCTAAACGACGCTCCGAACAGAAACAGTAATAGGCTCTACCATCTTCCATCAACTTTTTCACCTCCCGTTTGTATATTTCGTATCGCTTACTTTGAACGTACGGACCATATTCGCCTTCATTCCAGGGACTTTCGTCCGGAACTATCCCAGCCCATTTCAAGTCTTCGTACAGCCGCTCGGTCGCTCCCTCAACCAATCGTTCCTGGTCCGTATCTTCGATGCGCAGTATAAATTTACCTGCAATTTTAAAATACTCCCAGCTTAGATGAACATCCACGAAAACCGATTCCAAGACTGTACATTACCTCCTCGGGACTTCGCGTACAGGTAGTTGAACAAAGCTGTCCTCAATCCGCCCAGGTGCATGAATCCTACAAATGAAAATGTTTACAAAATTCAATGATTGAATTTTCGTTGTCTGGTCGCCTCGCGTGGGAGTTCGCAAGGCGAAAACCACAACAAACCGGTAGGACTGGGAGCGAATCGCACTCGGACGACGGAATCCGGGGGCGCATTGCTACACACCCGTCGGCAGGCACTACTGGGAAGAATCCATCCGCGAATGTGGTACGACGAATTATTGAACACCGATGGTCGTTTCGCTGTTTTCCATAGAAAATTCATCTTTTTATCGAGATCATTGGAATTTCGTAACTTTTTAACTAAAAATTCTGCATTAACATGTCTAAAGGGTCTAACTCGTTTTGTAAACAAACATGGTTTCTGTCGCTGTAGGGTCTATCTCGATCCACCCACGCATCTGGGGGCCGTTATCAGAAAGATCTATCTTCGCTCTTTCTGTTAAGGGTGTCGACGTGCGTGATTGGATGGAGATAGACCCTACAGCGACAGAAACAATGTTTGTTTACAAAACGAGTTAGACCCTTTAGACATGTTAATGCTGAATATTAGTGTTTTGATTGTGGAGGAATTTGACAATAGAGGTAATAAACTATAGAGGAAGAATGTCGCTGGCGTCGCTGCCGAAACATCTCTTGCTGGCGGAGATAGGCCGGGCTATAAGTGTCAAAGCGAAAAAGTATGCAGTTTGACAGATAGATACCCGACATGTTTGCGAGCGAGAACAAAGGGAACAGCAGCGACATTCGTCCTCTATAATAGAGGTAATAAACTATAGAGGAAGAATGTCGCTGGCGTCGCTGCCGAAACATCTCTTGCTGGCGGAGATAGGCCGGGCTATAAGTGTCAAAGCGAAAAAGTATGCAGTTTGACAGATAGATACCCGACATGTTTGCGAGCGAGAACAAAGGGAACAGCAGCGACATTCGTCCTCTATAGTTTATTAACTCTATTTCCTCTATAGTTTACACGCTTAGATCAGTTTACCTTTTTTCCAAAAAGTGCACAACCGCAAATATGCGTAAATGATACTCAAATATAGGTTAACAAAACTCAAATATGGGTAATGTGGACACATATATGAGTAATTGTAACCCAAATATGGGTTAATATTACCTATAAATGAGGTTGTGCACTTTTCCAAAATATGAGTTTTATTTACCCATATTTGCGTAAAGTTTACGCAAATTTGAATAAAATTTACCCATATTTTAGAAAAATAGGTAAACTGATCTTAGCGTGTATTAACTCTATTAATTTGACGTATGACATTGTGGGCGCTCCCTCGGACTATTTTTGTTTTTCGTTGCCCATGCAGCATTAAATTTTACGGAACGATTCTGGCAACGGAAAGGGCCTTTTCATTTGACGTCTTAAATCAGCTGATTGTTCGGGCGTTTGACAGTTCTTCTATGAAGATGACACGTTCGTGTTAGCAGCTGTTGTTCAAGCTTTGTAAACAAATGCATGCACGGATCTGTCACATGAAAAGGCCTAATGGCAAATCAGCCACACTGCAAAAACTGCAAATCTGGAGCTCGATTAGAATAGGTCGTATGTGCTTTCGTCGATATAAAATTCGATCATTTGGATTCGCTTCTTATAGCGGAAACTGTTGAAATTTAACAAAATTAATACATACAAACGATTCCTTACAAAACCGGCTTTCGGTTTTATCATTAAAAGCCATCGAAATATCATCCATATTGCTACTATTGCTAAAATAAACTGATCGAATTTTATATCGACGAAAGCACATACGACCTATTCAAATCGAGCTCCAGAAATATTTATTTTATGTGAAATTACACATCGATCCAATCGACCTTCCCACACGGAGTCCGGGAACCTATTTTAAAACCAATTTGAAGTTTGTATGGGAGCGATTTGTCGAATCACCCCTCGTCGCAGTTTGTACTGGGCGGAGCTGTCAAGCAGTTGCCCATCTGTCAAATGGTGATTTCAAAAAATCTTTTTGAAATTGATTTAAGGTACCTAAACAAAGTTCTAAAAATCTGAAAAAAATCATAGAGACTCAGAAGAAGGTGCTCTTTTGTATAAAATCAAAAAAATCAATACATTTTTCAAAATTTAAAAACCCAATTGGCTTCTTTAGCGGTGTTGTGATAATTTTATATTCAGAATCTGCATGCAAAACTGAGCCGAAATCCAAATTTTCATGATTTTGGGTGCCCGGGAACCAATTTAAAAATCAGTTTGAAGTTTGTATGGGAGCGATTTGTCGAATCACCCCTCATCGCATTTTGTACTGGGTGGAGCTGTCAAGCAGTTGGTCAGCTGTCAAAAGGTGATTTCGAAAAATCTCTTCGAAAGCGATTTTAGGTACCAAAATGAAGTTCCAAAAATCTGAAAAAAATCATAGTGGCTCAGAAAAAGGTGCTCTTTCGTATAAGATCAAAAAATCAATACATTTTTCTTAATTTAAAAACCCAATTGCTCGTACGCTCACATTTTTGCAAAATATCAATATTTTTCGGTATTTGAAGGTGGTTTATAAACCCAGTGAGGTTGCCATGTCGAAATTATTGCAAAATACATGCTCATGTGAGCGTACGAGCCAAGGTACGAGCAATTTAAAAAAAAATGTATGTTTCCAACACAGTCATGTGCGGCATGGATGTTTACTAAAAATGTGCAGGCTGAACACATTTTTGAGCGTAGCCGTTTTTGCGTGTAACTGCAGCTCAGTTTAGCGGTTAGGGACGGTTAGGAACGGGTAAATGCGAATTTTCCGGTTACGGTCCGTTCAAATATTACCTAACGTTGAGCGGGGTGGGAGGGGGTCTATCGCTGTGTTACGCTTCATATATTATAAGACAAAGGAGCCGTCCACAAATTACGGAACGCTGTAAAGGGAGGAGGGGAGTATGACCGAACGTTACCGTCAAGGGGTTGGCCATTCAGCACACTTCGTTTGTGCCATTATTTTTGAGCGTGTGCCAATGTGTGCCAAAACTGTGCCAAACTGTGCCAAAACTGTACCCCGGACAGACATGTGATACGAGTGTGATTCCTGTACAACGGTACGCAGTGTCAAGAAAATTTTGACAAGACTGACTTGAACTGAGAGAATTTCCAGTATGGCACTCATTTCAAGCGCAATTGTACAGTGATTCTTGTATCACATGTGTGTCATAAGTATAATTTTCAATGTGTGCCCAAGTGTGCCGAACGTGCCGAAGGTGTGCCGCACGTGCCCAGTGGGGTTTTTTCTTTGTATGTTTTTGCGCTAATGAAGCACCCTGTCAATTTTTGTCGAATGTTCTTGATCTGATTGGTGTTTACAAACAAAATCCATCCCAGCATACTTGATAAAAATGTAAACAAACGGTTTTTTTCAATCGTGAGTATTTTGACAGGTTGATTCTATAGAGCAACATTGGATTTTATTGTTGTGCCCATGTGTGCCGAATTGTGCCGGCATGTGTGCCGAGATGTGCCGGCATGTGTGCCGAGATGTGCCGGCATGTGTGCCGGGCACAATGTGCCGAGTGACCAACCCCTTGGTTACCGTCCATACAAAAAAATAAGATTTTCATACAAAATAGCGTTACGGAGGGGGGAGGGGGGGTTGAAAATTTTTGATTTTAACGTTACGTTATATATGGATGTAGCCAAAGAGTGGGTTTATTTGCAAAACGGATTTCGTTTCACTCGCAACATTACCGGTTCAATTTTGGCTGTGTTTGAGAAGCTATCGCACACCCTATCCGATTATGAACCTGTCGCATTTTGTAAACATTGCAGCATAAAATAACGGTACACTCGTGACAGTTCTATCGATTTTTGAATGGATCAGCTGTTTTCATGTCTCATGTGAGTTCCTTTTACTTGAGTGTGCGTAGAAAAATACTCCATCAAGCGCTTCTCCTCTCAGGCTGCTTTTGATTTTCTAAAGCCAAGAGGCCAAGAATCGTGCGAGCAATACATGTGCAAAAAAGTGACACAAACGCGCGCATCAATAGTAGTTTGCAGTGTTTCGCTGACAGAGTAGTTACGTTCTACTAGTGCTTGTTGGGTCGTACGAAAGAAAAACATCCAACTCATCTATTTTACGCTACTTCGATAACACTGCAGCCAAAGCAGTGATTTGTAAGTGTTTTAAGGTCGAATTCTGTCTCTGAGACTAGTAGTGCACCATTCTAATCTAGCGTTTTTAAAATGTTTCTACAGCGAAGGTGAAACGAATGTTAAACATGAAGCTCAACTCCTCAGGACACTGAACTAGCAGATCGGTTCTGGATCCGAAGGTGTCTATTAGAAGGTAGAAAACATTTGGATAGCATTCGTCGTTACTCAGCTAGTGCTCAAATATGAGGAATCTAGTTCCGGATTTGATAATTTGGTAAGCTTTAGTAAATATAACTGATTTTAAAGCGTTTTAGACTAATGATTATCTGATGTCATTTTTTATAGCTTCATAGTTATAATAACTATAACAATAGTGCAGTTGGTGTCGAACATTCTCCACGAAAGTCTAGGAGGGAATCCGATAGTTCCACCTCTGTCGGAGGCTGCAGCAGGTCAACCAGAAGAATTAACTCTATCGCAGCTCATCGATCGGAAGTCGAAGGAATATTCATGGCTTCTCAGATTATCGATCAACACGTTCGGCTACCTATGCGTGCTGATTCCAGGATTGCTGATCTATAAGTACACCCGTAAAACTAAATATCTGGAGCGATCGGACAAGTCAGCCCTATCCAATGTGGTGAGGTTCTGTCTCGGAAACTCCGAAGGAGATCGTGGGATTGATGGAAGAAATGCAGACAAAGGAGTTGGATCGAAACGGTCATCGGTTCAAGAATGCATTCTTCTATTCTACTGTCTATTTGGATTGATGGGATCGTATCTTACCTGGGGAGTACTCCAAGAAAAGATCATGACACAAGAATACGAAAACGCCGACAAGAAAAAAGTGCATTTCAAAGACTCCCAATTTCTTGTTTTTACGAATCGAGTTTTGGGCTTCATGATAACTGCTGTCTATTTGACAGTAAAAAGGCAGCTCCGGCAGCGTGCTCCACTTTATAAATACTCCTATGCATCGTTTTCGAACATCATGAGTGCATGGTTTCAGTACGAAGCTCTGAAATTCGTTAACTTTCCCACGCAGGTCCTGGCAAAGTCGTGTAAAATCATTCCCGTGATGATAATGGGTAAAATTGTATCCCGAAACAAATACGAATTTTACGAATACATAACCGCCATAATGATATCGGTTGGCATGATATTCTTTTTGACCGGATCAACGGACGAATCGAAAACCACGGCCATGACCACCTTAACCGGAGTCTTACTGCTCACATTCTACATGATTTTCGACAGTTTCACCTCCAACTGGCAAGGCGAACTATTCAAAACTTACTCCATGTCATCAATCCAGATGATGTGCGGTGTCAATCTCTTCAGTACTCTTTTCACGGCCGCATCGCTTTACATGCAAGGGGGCTTCTACAGTTCACTGCAGTTCGCTGCCGAACATCCAAAATTCGTCCTAGACTGCATAGTACTATCAATCTCCTCAGCCGTAGGGCAACTTTTCATTTTCTACACGATTGCCACCTTCGGCGCGGTGGTTTTCACCATTATTATGACCCTCAGGCAGGCTATTGCGATATTGCTCTCTTGCTTGATCTACAAACACAGTATTTCCTTCCTGGGAGTCGTTGGCGTGTTTATTGTATTTTTGGCCATTTTCCTGCGGGTCTACTGCAATCAACGGCTAAAAGCCATCAAACGGAGACACGCTGCAGCCGATGCTGGTGCCGGTAAACCTCGGTTAAACGTATAAAACTAATACCAAAACAAAACATTGAATAGTGAGTTGGTCTGTACTTGGAGGAAACTTATTTCAGTTAATTTTAGTTTTAATAGGTTTTAAAAGCACAAACGAGTGATCTAACAGTGAATAGTAGAAGGACGTAAATGCAATGAAGAGCGAACAAAACAGTGAATTAGCTTTAGTGATAATACGCAAAATTGGTTTGGCGTGCGTACGAACGTAGTATAAGTATGTGTTCAGTTTTTGTCTTTGGAAATAAGCGTTCTCCAGCAGGATGCAACGCCACGCCCCGCGATTGAATGTTGTTGCTTAATCCGATTTATTTATAAAAGCAAGCGAATATATGAAACAAAATAAATTATTGAAATGTACTTCATCAGAACAAAGAGTAATTTATTCATGCAATGGTAGGCTAAGAAAGCCATTCAATTGATAAAGTGGTAATGCTCAAAGAACACTATGTTGAAGAGAGGCAGACCAAGTTCCAGTGGAAACATAGAGCCACATAGAAGAATAAGAAGAAAAAGACTCATATTTTTGAGACTTTGACCTACCGAACATCTTAGCCCGAAGCACCTACCTTCCAAATCATCAAACCCTGAAGTTATTGCATGTCGTAATAATTGCTTGAAAATCTTGTGGCATGGTTCATGTACACTGAATCCACCTAGTAGTGATAGTGCCTTTCTCGTTGAATATGTTCTTATGATCTTTCTTAAGCAGTGAAAATGTAAAGAACAAGTTCTGCTATTAAATCACTGAGCCATCGAATAATTGGACAATTAAATAATAAGAAATGTTATTACTTTTTTATTCAGTACCTTCTGGCAATTGCAATTGCAGTCCTTAAAATTTTAGGTATGCAATTATTGCTCAATACTGGTGTTATTTATCCAATTTTTTTTGTATTCGTTCTTGTTATTGTTGTTGCCTCTTATTACAGCCTTA
This sequence comes from Aedes albopictus, assembly GCF_035046485.1. NCBI lineage: Eukaryota > Metazoa > Arthropoda > Insecta > Diptera > Culicidae > Aedes > Aedes albopictus. The sequence continues at coordinate 118,888,859 of NC_085138.1, forward strand.
TGAAGGGTTTATCGAGGTATGATAGTTTTTTGGAGTAATACCTTGATATGTTATTCATTTAATATTATTCTCTGCTCGGGTTATGTTCAATGTATTGTAGGAGCTGAAAAATACCAGACTTTGACAAAGTTGTTGTTGCGCAATTTAGGCTACATTGTATTATCATAGATTCATGTAAAATCTGACAAAAAAAAAATCAAGCATGTTAAATTTTCCATATAAAATCTCATTCAAATTTCAACCACATTACCGAGCGTGAGGGCGCAACCAGTCGCATCATAATTTTACTCAGTAATTTTAGAAGTAAAAGGTGATTTAAAAACCTATCGAAGTTTGCGATTCAATTTTAATTTTGCGAGACAGCGTTGACTTGACTTATCCTACTGCATATTTATCAAAAAATCTCAAATTTTGACTGTTTGTCAATATATTATGTGTGCATCATTGGTACAAATTTGGGCTTGATTGATTAATTTTTCGCGAAGTTAGAACCGTTCGCGTAGAACACTATTTTTTAGACAACTCATTTTTGAGCTGTCATAACTCGGAAACCAGTGAACCAAATTGAATGAATTTTTTAACGTTTATCAACAATATATTGATACTCAATACGACGTTATAAAATGTAATATTTTCTCACGGCGAATTAAGTTATATCGGGTTGAAATTTTTACCCATATAGAGGAAAATAAGTAAAATTTACAATACCACACAAAAATTATTAAATGTGTTCTTCCTTCAATCTAAATAGGCTCTAATATATCTGATTAGAGATAATTTGAGAACAGAAGTGGAAAATCTTTGGATATCAACACAAAATTTTTTTCACATTAATGTAAAAAAATACATTTTTTCAAGAAAAGTCCAAAAAGTGTCAAAATCCATGATAACTTTTTTCAACGTTTAAAAAGTATCTATGTTTTAATAGTTTGTGAAGCATTTACATATTGTTAGTGTACGTTCAAAATTTCATTCAATTCGGTTTACTGGTTTCCGAGATATGACAGCTCAAAAATGCGTTGTCTAAAAAAAGGTGTTTTACCCGAACGGTTCTAACTTCGCGAAATATTAATCAATCAAGCCCAAATTTGTACCAATGATGCACATATAATAGGTTGACAAACAGTCAAAATTTGAGATTTTTTGATGCGCTCTATGAAAAGATATAGCATGCTGAACTTTTTTGTGAGAGAAAAAAAAGTTGCCTATCCCAAACATTTTGGCCATCCCCTGTACTGCCTATGATCGCATAATTGTCCCATATGAATAGGAAACCCAGCCAAGATGGGACTGATATGCGATCATGGGCAGTGTATGTTGAACAATATTTATTTGCGTAAATGTTTTTTTTATAGATATATTGAATTATTGGTAAAAGTAATTAAAAGGAAAGGATTAGGTAACAAACTGACTAATTTTGTAATTCGGCCCTTTCGTTCCTTTCGTGCTTCGGCCTTTTGTGTTTTGGCCTTTCGTAGTAGTATGAGTTTGGTTCACTTTTATATTTAACCACACCATTTCGGTGGGACACCCGGAACTGATTCCGGAACACTACCGGTAGATTTAAATGTGATTTGAGCCTGTTTTCTTTTCAATCATTCATCAGGTTATTGAAAAAGTCACGATTTGAGGCGTCGCATGCATGGGTCTGGATAACTTAAACATTTTTCCCACTTCCGGCGGGACACCGTTTGGTTCACTTTCATATTTGACCACTTCAAGTGGGACACCCGTAAAAGGTTCCGCGGCACTACCGGCTGCCTCAAATATGGTCTGAGGTTCTGTTCTCACTGCAAAACGGTGAGTCGATAAGGAGAGCGTCTAACATAGCTCTGGTCCTCACAAGTTCCTACATAATGCTTCCACGGGTCAAGCGATGACAAAGACCACCAGCTCAGAGTTGTGTGCTTAGCTTGTAGTGCAGTCTGGGCACTGTTGTCCTTCTGACTTCAGCTAGATTGAGGAGGTACGTCTCGAGCGTCTGTTCACCAAGGAGGTGCGGCTCAAACAGCGTCTGTTCTGGCATCCAGTGGCTGAGTAAGAAACGCTGCACCACGCGCAGCTAGATCCAAGGTGGTAGCCCCGTTCCATCAGTGTGGTCGTCCCAGTGTTGGTTTGGACGTTAAACAGAACTGACACGATGGCCCTCCGGCGAGACAGGAGTGTTGGCGTAGGCCCAATAAGCCACCCGTAAAAATCCCCATTGCGAATAACATAGGAGAAAATACGACTCGATACAATCGGCAAAGACCCATGCGACGAAATAAAGACTACGATTGGAAACTTGGAACATGGAATTGTAAGTCACCAGGTTTCGCAGGTAAGTGTGGAAAAGCGGGCAACGAGCAGCTACCTTCTATCAAAGCTGTGGCACCACCAATGAACTGGGAACAGGATTTATAGTGTTGGGCAAGATGCGACAACGTGTGATCGGATGGCAGCCAATCAACGCAAGGATGTGCATGTTAAGAGTTAAGCGCTGTTTCTTTAACTACAGCATCATCAACGTCCACTGTCCACACAAAGGGAGACCTGATGACGACAAAGAAGCGTTCTACGAGCGTTCAAAGAAGCGTTAGCCGATTGAAAAACAACAAAGCCGTTGGAGCAGTTCAACTACCAAGCGAGCTACTAAAATACGGTGGAGAAGCACTGGTGAGGAGCACTACACTGGGTCATTACCAAGAATTGTGAGGAGGAAGTATTACCGGAGGAATGGATGGAAGGTATCGTGTGTCCCATCTACAAAAAGGGCGACATGTTGGATTGCGGGAACTATTGCGCGATCACATTACTGAGCGCTGCCTACAAGGTACTCTCTCAAATTTTATGCCGCCGTCTATCACCGATTGCAAGAGAGTTCATGCGGCAATATCAGGCTGGATTCATGGGTGAACACGCTACAACGGACCAGATGTTCGCCATCCGCCAGGTGTTGCAGAAATGCCGCGAATACAACGTGCCCACACATCACTTGTTCATCGATTTCAAATCGGCGTATGATACAATTGATCGAGAACAGCTATGGCTGATTATGGACGAATACGGATTCCCGGATAAGCTGATACGATTGATCAAGGCGACGATGGATCGAGTGATGTGCGTAGTTCGAGTATCAGGGGCACTCTCGAGTCCCTTCGAATCTCGCAAAGGGTTACGGCAAGGTTATGGCCTTTCGTGCTTGCTGTTCAACATTGCTTTAGAGGGTGTAATTAGGAGAGCGGGGATAAACACGAGTGGGATGGTTTTCACGAAGTTCGTTCTGCTGCTTGGTTTCGCTGATGAAATTGATATTATTGCTCGTAAATTTGAGACGATGGCGGAAACGTACATCCGACTAAAGAGTGAAGCCAGGCGAATCGGATTAGTCATTAATGTGTTGAAGACAAAGTACATGATGGCAAAGGAGTCAAGGGAGGAATCAGCGCGCCCGCCACCCCGAATTTAAATCGACGGTGATGAAATCGAGGCGGTTGAAGAATTCGTGTACTTGGGCTCATTGGTAACCGCCAACAAAGACACCAGCAGAGAAATTCAGAGGCGCATTGTGGCAGGGAATCGTGCTTACTTTGGACTCCGCAGAACTCTACGATCGAATAAAGTTCGCCGAAACACGAAGTTAAGTATCTACAAAACGCTGATTAGACCGGTCGTCCTCTATGGGCACGAAACATGGACCCTACGTGCAGAAGACCAACGCACCCTTGAAGTTTTTGAACGGAAGGTGCGTGCTATCTACAGCGGAGTGCAGATGGAAGACGGGACTTGGAGAAGGCGAATGAAGCACGAGCTGCATCAGCTGCTGAGAGAACCAACCACCGTCCATACCACGAAAATCGGGAGGCTACGGTGGGCGGGTCACGTCATCAGGATGTCGGATAGCAACCCGATTAAAATGGTTCTCGAGAGCCATCCGACCGGTACAAGAAGACGTAGTGCGCAGCGAGCTAGGTGGGTCGACCAAGTGGAGGACGATCTGCGGACCCTACGCAGAGTGCGGAACTGGAGACAAACAGCCATGGACCGAGTGGAATGGAGACGGCTTCTATGTACAGCAGAGGCCACCCTGGCCTTAGCCTGATCGGTTAGGTAAGTAAATGCATTTTCCTTACTTTTTAGCGAGGACTTTCAGAAAATCGGCACATTAAACATTTTTGAAGACAAGGTGTAAATAGTGAGCCGGTCGAGAGATACCCATTTATTATGGCGATGGCACAAATGTCACAAATAGAGGATAACGCGCTTCTGGAGCCGGCCTTCATATCTGATAGTCAATTTCTTTGAAAATTGTACTGACTGAAAAAAAAAGCCATTTCGCTTGTCATCGTCAATCCCATCACTCAAGAGCATGGTTTTCCCATTTTTCCCAAGTTCCCTAGTTTTTTGAATGGAAACTAAACGTTGAGAATGTATCATCTGTTTTCTTTTCACTATTGCCATGATCGCCACATGTTTGGTTCGATTTAGTAGAACCCCGACCATGTGCTCCCACTTCATAGATGTCTGTGAAGAACGAGTCCAAACGAGGCACCAAGTGCCTCCATTAAGCTGTCCAAATTTCGAATAAAGTGGAACATGCACACTAACACGCCATTGACACGCCTATACCTATAGCATGGAGTGACTGTAGAGACATTAGGGGCCCTATTTCGTTTGCTCAGCACATTTTGGGGCCGTTTTAAGAAAAGAAATGTTGACAACAATCTTGTACCGACTTTTCGAACCCTCTAAGCAGAATACCCTCTTCGAATGAGTGTAATCAGTTTCGTACCTTTAAATTCCGCCCTATGTTGCTTATTTTACACTCATTCGAAGTTGACAACAATGCCTGTCAGGGGGTTGCACACTAATGATTGCAAAATCACCGGCAACTACGGATCATAGAACTAGAAAAGAAATCTATTTCATCTACATTAAAACGAAAGATCCTACTGATTGGGCAAATTTCCGTTTGAATCGCTGCTGACTATAGTAGATTCGGAATAAACGATGCGGGTAATAATATAACAACATCATAATAAAAAGTCATTTAACGTGAGATGGGTCATCGCTCCGATGCTATCTTTGGCTATGCCAGCAGGAGGGTTCAACCAAATTGTTGACATTCTTTTCACCGCCCTGGGCTGTGCAGAGAAATTCGCTACTCCTTCTCTGGGATGCTGCACTGCTTTGGTATGTAGGTAAGGACTGTTCAATTTATAAAACGGACAACTTGCTTGTGCGATATCTTTTTTATTTTTCAATAAAATCATTATAAGTTTTTTGCATAACTTTCAATAGCTATTCTCAAATATAGGAAAAATATAACGTTAAGCAAAATGTTCTTTATTGTGTAACTGAAGCGGTTTTCGTAGAACATCAATAAAAGTCCATTTCTCAAAATTCGACATAACTTTCCACATACTTAATATGCACATTTTCATGAAGTTTTCAATGTATTGGAATCTCATACTATTCTACTGAAGGTAAAGCTTAATAGTTGGTCAGTAATAATGCACCAAGCAGTCTCCGGCTTGATATGGTGAGTTGCCCTATTTTCATAGAAATTATGAACAAAATGTTCATTAAAGTCCTGTGCTGCAATAACATCACGGATTCAGCTAATAATTTGTCCAGAATAGCAGAATATTGCTCACTATTCAGCAAAGTTGGTCATATGTTATTGTACATCTTATTTAATAATAATCGGATGCAAAGTTTTCATTTCCAACATTATTGTTATGCAAAATTTGCATTAGGTTGCATTGTTATTTGTAAGAACCTTCAAAGAACGAAACCGTTTTGATTACTGTGTCTGCAATAGCGCACAGTAACCAAACCAGTAATGCTATTAAGAAGCAGTTTTCTGCATTTAAATCCACATTATTCCCACTTTCGACTGGATGCATAAAAAAATGAGTATTTAATATGTTCATGCCCTTTTTGCTTAACAATTGAATTTTATTGAAAAAAATGGATCTCACTTAAGACTTCAATATCTCTACACTTAATTTTCCGATTGTGTTTAAATTTTGCCAGAATGTTTATTACTCATGCTGCTGCAGCATGGGACATACTTTTCTGGTATTAAAAACGATATACCATATGTGAACAGTAATTTTATATATATTTTCAATTTTCAGCGATCGAAAAATTCACCTTATTTAACACCTGGCCAATTTTCTATAAAATAAAACTATTTTTATTCGATTTAAAAATGACCACTATAATGACAGATGATGTACTGAACAACAAAGCAAGGGTGGGTAAATTTGAACTGCGCGTCTTCTTTTTATAGCCTTATAAAGTTGTCCGTTTTATAAATTGAACAGTCCTTAGGTATCTATACCGTTTGTAAGGATGTCTGCGCCTATTTCGTAGGGTCGCGGTGGGCGCTGTTTTAGTAAGTATTCGGTGAACGATGGACTCACGTTGACATTCGCTTGTGACGAAGGTTAACTTTTTCACTCAAGTGGAACAACATCTGTGTCATTGCCGATGTGACATAAACAGATCAATGGAATTAGCTTTAATGGGTACAATTATGATTTTTTAAATATTTGCAATAGAACATTGCAATAAAAAGTACTTGACAATTTTTTTGACCATTCAATGAAAAAAATAAATTAGACATTATTTCAACTTGAAAGAATCGACTATAGTCTAGAGACTAAAGTCATACTATGAAAACCCATACCATTGCATCAGATTACTCTATAGTATCTTGAAGCATAGATTCTGTGCCTGCGACACAGAAATGCTAGATAAGCAAAAAAGTATGCAATCAGTATACGCAAGACCTTCAGTGAGCAGTGCGATACATTTGCCAATCACGAAAACAATGGGTTCGATTTCCGATCTTGTAGTTTTCTTTTTCGATCGGAATGTTTTTTTCGACGTACTAAATAACTACAGAGTACATGTCACATACCGTAAAAATTTATGTCACGAAGAGCTTTAGAAACGGGCTGCGTTTCAATTGAAGCGTATACAGAGCCAGAAATAAAAAGATGAAACCAGCACAAGGCATGGTAATGGTGCCACTTTTGGACTCCTTTTTTTTCTCGCCCAGCTTCATTTGCTTCCGTTTTGTGACCATTTCCCAACCTGTGAATTCCATTTGCATTAAAGGGTTCTTTCATCCCACCCGAACCCCATTCACGTGTTGGTTGCTTCTCGACTCGGGATTTGGCTTCAGTCGTCGTCCTCTTCAACCGTTCTGCCAACAGCTTCCCATTATATACTTTTGTCTCTAATCCCCATCGTGCTTCTTAATGATGGCAATATTGTAATTTGAATTCTGCTGTTGTTAGGGATACAGCTGACTGGGGCCCATTCTAAAGATATAATCTTTGGCATTGCTTTTTGTTGTGTTGGAGACTGAAAAACGTTAAGCGCTTTTGTTGAGCTGCAAAAGTTTTATTGCAGTATGCAGGGCGGTAATTAATTTTAATGGATCTGTTTCAAACCAGACCACATGAATATTGAAAAACGAAATTAATAGTAGAGCGACCTCCGTTGTTATTAATGTTTATGTTATACCTCTGCTTATCTACAGCTGTTACGGGAACAAGTTTTGCAGTACGCCGGCACTACTGGCCTCTGAATGTACTGGTAGCGCAGTATGTGATCTAGTAGGCTTGGCATATTTACGTCCTCGACCTCAAAGTGGATGCAGAAGTCATTTATTAGCAATTTATTAGTCGTAATAATCGAAACCACACAATATCACCCACAATTTTGGGGGGTCCCTTTAGGGATTCTTTCAAATAATTTTTCAGCAATTTTCATGCTATTTTTGAAAAAAAAAATTTTGGAAAAATTCCTGGAGGAATATCGTTGATGGATTACGACTGTTCTTGGTGTATTCTTTGGAGAATTTCTTGGCTTTTCAGTCCGAACACACACACCTTATGTTCTCTTACACTGACGTTTCGATCCGTATCGGATCTTTTTCACGGAATCGAGTGAAAAAGGTCCGATACGGATCGAAACGTCGGAGTAAGAGAACATAAGGTGTTTTTGATCTCACAATCGGACTGAAAAGCCAAGAAATTCTCCAAATAATGGAGGAATATCTAAAACAGTTTTTGCAAGAATCGCAGGACGGAACGGAAACGCTTAAGGGCTCCCCCAAACCGACGCGACTGTCGTCGCCGGCGACAGCGATTTTTCAGGTGCCTGGATATTGTAGTTATACAGACCATTTTCAAAAGCACATATTGGACAAATTGGACAATTGGGTAGTAGCGTCCACTACCAGGGGGCTCAAAAAAAAAAAACCGAACTACGCTTTGCCTTACAATTTATAACGATTTATTACCTACCGGTGATCGTTTTTCGATAGATGTTTCGGATCGATTAGATGTTTTATTTTCCCCATTTGTGCTGTTGAAAATGCAAGTTTCGGCTCCAATGAACCTTCGCCTGAAAAATCGCTGTCGCGGGCGAATATCGCGTCGATTTGGGGGAGCCTTAAAGGGCTATTTGCTGATCAGAAGAAATTTCCCTGTCTATCTTGATAAAAGGGGAAATTCCTTGCCTGAATCGTTCAAGTCATTGGAGAAAATTCCTGCAGGGAAACGCTCAAGAAGTTCCTTGGGCGATTTGTTTCGAACTCGAAACTGGGATAAAGCTAAATTAAAAAAAAGATCCTTGTACACGGTGTTCAATAAGTACGGATACACCATATAACTTGAATTAATTTCACATCTGTAATTAAATGTATTTATTGAAAGGTCATATAACACTGATCAAATATAGCATATGGTTTTGAATAAAGTCTTTTTCTACTTTTTTAATAAGCCTAAGATGTATCTAAAGTTTGTTAGCTCCGGCACGCTGGAATAATTTTCGATAAGTTGCTCAAGCTACAGAAGTTTAAAACGTTGACTTTTGAGTTTACATCTCACTATACCAAATAAAAATAACTAAATTAATAGACAAAAGCTTTACACTGCTATTTTAGTGATGATATGGTGATAAATTTGCAAGTTTAGTCAAAATGTGCTTAAATCTATGAAAAAGGCATAAGTACATTATATAAAGCCAATTTTGGTTAAAATTTGCCACAATATGGATATAATCAAGTTTGGAAAAGATAATCATGGATTAAACTGAGATATAACGCAGCAATGCTTTTTGACAAAACAAAAATCATTAAAACAGGTACAGCGGCAATTTAAGCCATTTTAAAGATCAAAATAAAATGAGTCCGTACTTCATCCAATCTGAATCTTATAGATTATTTCGTATGGTCATAGTTGCTACCACTAATGCTGAGGACAACAACCTAATTTGATTTAACTTAACACCATTACTCAATAAAAACTAGACGAAATACAAATGACAGACGTGCGTGCTGGCCGAAAGGAACTTGAGACACATTTGCAATTATTACAAAAGGATAAAGGACAGTTTATTACAAAACATATACTGTATTTGATCGATATTATGTGAACTTTCAATTAATACATTCACTTTGCAAATCTCAATTACAGATGGGAAATAAATTGAATTCTACTGTGTATCCGAACTTATTGAACACCGTGTAGTAGTTTCTGTTGGAATCTCTGAAGGAATTTCAGAAGGACGAAGACGTAGTGGTAAAAGCTATTATCACAAGTGTAGAGCTGAAGCTATGGTCTTCGGAGTAGTCTTGTTGATCTGGAATATCTCAAAACTATCTTCAAATTACTCATGATATGCCAGGGTGATTAAAGATTACAGTTTCAAGTTCATTGTGAGAATAAATATAGTTACTCATTCATTTATTTAGTTAACATCAAATTCATGATTATACTGAATCAACAATTTGCCGCCGTCATTATACCACAGAGAACAGACATCCAGGCTAGAACAAATTTAATTCAGTATGTTGTGTAAGGATTTGAATCTTCACTTGAGTAAGGTTGCAAACCAATATACAATGACAACACTAACGCCACCAAACACCATATTGCCACATTCAGTGGTGAATTGAAACATTTCAAGTGGTGAGTTAAATTAGTATGGGAAATTAACCAATTGCAGCGCCACGATGTTGCCACTTGTGTTGCCGATTTCAAAAGACCGTTAAATTCCTTACAAAGTTTCGGAACTGGACTTGGATGTTTGTTCTCTGTGATAATACTCGATTTGCAGCTGCAGCTCTCCAACGTCGGTCACGCCCAACACTCGCCAGATCACGCTCCACCTAGTCCGCCCATCGTGCTCTCTGCGCTCCACGCCTTCTTGTACCAACCGGATGGTTAGCAAACACCAACTTTTCAGGGTTGTTGTCCGGCATTCTTGCAACATGCCCTGCCCACCGTATCCTTCCGGCTTTGGCCACTTTCTGGATGCTGGGTTCGCCGTAAAGTGCAGCGAGCTCGTGGTTCACCTTCTCCGCCATACACCGTTCTCCTGCACGCCGCTGAAGATCGTCCTTAGCACCCGTCGCTCGAAAACTCCGAGTGCTTGCAAATCCTCCTCGAGCATCGTCCATGTCTCGTGTCCTTAGAGAACCACCGGTCTTATTAACGTCTTGTACATGGTACATTTGGTGCGGGGGTGAATCTTTTTTGACCGCAGTTTCTTCTGGAGCGCATAGTAGGCACGACTTTCACTGATGATGCGCCTTCGTATTTCACGGCTCACGTTATTGTCAGCCGTTAGCAAGGAACCGAGGTAGACGAATTCTCACCTCAAAAGTATCCCCGTCTATCGTAACATTGCTGCCAAGGCTTGTCCTGTCTCGCTCAGTCCCACCTACCAGCATGTACTTTGTCTTAGCCGCATTCACCACCAGTCCGACCTTTGCTGCTTCGCGTTTCAGGCGGGTGTATAGTTCTGCCACCGTTCCAAATGTTCTAGCAATAATGTCCATGTCATCCGCAAAACAGATAAACTGGCCGGATTTCGTAAAGATCGTACCCCGGCTGTTAAGCCCGGCTTGTCGCATAACACCTTCCAGGGCGATGTTGAATAGTAGGCAGGAAAGTCCATCACCTTGCCGTAGTCCCCGTCGAGATTCGAATGAACTGGATAGTTCACCCGAAATCCTTACGCTGTTCTGCATAGCTCTGTGCGGTCGATACTGTCGTATGCCCCTTTGAAGTCGATGACCGGGTGGTTCGTTGGGACCTGGATTTCTCCGCATTTCTGGAGGATTTGCCGTACGGTGAAAATCTGGTCCGTTGTCGACCGGCCGTCGGTGAAACCTGTTTGGTAACTTCCCACGAACTCATTTACTTTAGGTGAAATACGACGAAAGATGATCTGGGATAGCACTTTGTAAGCGGCATTCAAAATGGTGATCGCTCGAAAGTTCTCACACATTAACTTGTCGCCTTTCTTGTGGATGGGACAGATTATCCCTTCCTTCCACTCCTCCGGTAGCTGTTCGGATTCCCAGATCTTGACTACTAACTGGTGCAGACAGGTGGCCAACTTTTCCGGGCCGGCCCTTCTTGATGAGTTCTGCTGCGATACCGTCCTTACCAGCCGCTTTGTTGTTTTTGAGCTGGGTGGATGGCATCCTTAACTTCCCTCAGCCTGGGAGTTGGTTCGTTCCCGTCCTCTGCTGCACCAACATAGTCATTTCCTCCGCTGCCTTGGTCCTCCGTGCCTACATTCTCTTCGCCATTCAGGTGCTCGTCGAAGTGCTGCTTCCACCTTTCGATCATCTCACGTTTGTCCGTCAGGAGGCTCCCGTCCTTATCCCTGCAGATTTCGGCTTGCGGCTCGTAGCCTTTGCGGGATGCGTTGAGCTTCTGGTAGAACTTACGTGTTTCTTTTGAACGGCAAAGCAGTTTCATTTTCTCACACTCCGCTTCTTCTAGGCGGCGCTTTTCTCCCGGAAGAGTAGGGTCTGCTGCTTCCGCTTCTGTCTGTATCGCTCCACATTCTGTCGGGTTCCATGCTGCAGCATTACCGCCCGCGCTGCACCTTCTCATCCAGAACCGCTCTGCACTCCTCGTCGAACCAATCGTTTCGTCGACTCCGTTCTATGTACCCGATAGTGCTCTCGGCTGCGTTGTTGATGACTGCTTTGACTGTACTCCAGCAGTCCTCTAGAGGGGCCACATCGAGCACACCCTCGTCCGGCAACGCTGCCTGGAGATTCTGCGCGTCTGCGGTGGCGACATCCGGTTGCTTTAGTCGTTCTAGATCGTACCGGGGCGGCCGCCGGTACTGTACATTGATAATAACGGAGTTTTGGGCGCAGTTTAACCATCACCAGGTAGTGATCAGAGTCGATATTAGCGCCACGATAGGTCCTGACGTCGATAATGTCGGAGAAGTGCCGTCCATCAATCAGAACGTGGTCGATTTGCGATTCCGTTTGTTGTGATGATCTCCAGGTGTAACGATACGGGAGGCTGTGCTGGAAGAAGGTGCTACGAATGGCCATGTTCTTGGAGGCGGCGAAATCGATGAGGCGTAGGCCATTTTCGTTCGTCAGTTGGTGGGCGCTGAACTTTCCAATCGTCGGTCTGAATTCCTCCTCCTGGCCTACCTGAGCGTTTAGATCCCCTATTTTGATCTTGACGTCGTGGTTTGGGCAGCGGTTGTACTCGCGTTCGAGCTGCGCGTAAAATGCATAAAATGCGCGTAAGATCATCAGTGCTTTCGGAGTGAGGGCTGTGCACGTTTATTATGCTGATGTTGAAGAATCAGCCCTTGATCCTCAACCTGTACATTCTTTCGTCGATCGGCCACCAACCGATCACGCACCTCTGCATGTCGCCCATCACTATAAAAGTTGTTCCCAGCTCACGTGTGTTGCCGCAGCTCTGGTAGATAGTATGATTACCTCTAAACGTTTGCACCATAGATCCTGTCCAACACACCTCCTGCAGCGCTACGATTCCGAACCCGCGGTCCTTCAGTATATCGGCGAGTAGTTGAGAGGCGAGAAGTTGAGAGATCTGCAGTTCCACGTACCGAGCTACCAATCGCAAGTCCCTTTTCGTCGCTGTGGTCGTCGTCATTGGTATCGGTTCGCATTCTTCTCTTGTTGATTTTCCGGTGCAAGTCTTTTTTACGGCTGGCTCGCAGGGCCTGACACCAACCCACTAACCCAGGGAGCTTGGCTTATCTTCCCGGAAGCTACGGGTTCTGCATTGGCATTTCCTCCAACTACAGTGCTAAATAGCTAGACTCAAGCACCAGTCTTCGCCGGGGTGGTGTTTTTAATGGGCGCCCAGGAGATAATATTTTACCTGAGCTTCCACCCCCAAAATACAGTTACTATCAAGAGTTAAACTTCAGGATAGTTTGGACGACCCTCAATATCCCAAAGGTTCATAATAATCTATAGTAGACTTCAGGTTGCTCCAGTCACCACGATTGATTATGAAACTCAGCATGTCAGATATAGCTGATGTTACGAGAGTAGACCTGAAGTTATGAACTCAAAGATAGTTTGGCAGACCTGGAAAATTCCCATTGTGTCTCTAAATGACATTTGGGATTTCAAGAGCTTCACGGATCTCAGCAGATTATGCTATGCTATTATTTATGGTGAAAACACATAGCTTTTCATGCAGATTTGAAGGACTTCATTATACAACAGTTTGGACGAACCTGAATGTCACAAAGGTTAATAATCAATATCCAACGTTACTCAGTATAGCAGATATGGCTGTTGTTGCGAGTGTAAATCTGCAGTCCTGAACTCTAAGATAGTTTGGCTGACCTGGAATATCCCTGTAGAGTATGTAAATGACATTTAAGATTTCAAGAGCAGATCCCAGCAGATTATGCAATACTATTATTTATGGCGAAAACACATTAAGTTTTTCTTGTAGATTTGAGGAACTTTATTATACAACGGTTTGGACGACCCTGAATGTCCCAAAGGTTTATAATAAGATAGTAGGCTTCAGGTTCCTCCAGTAACTGCGGATGATTATGCAACGTTACTCAATATAACAGATATGGCTACTGTTACGAGTGTAGACCTGAAGTTCTGAACTCCAAGGTAGTTTGGCCAACCTGGAATATCCCTAAAGTGTCTATTAGTGTGGGTCATCGGAACCGTTTTCTCAGATCACAGCTTTTTTGGTTCCGTTTCGGGTCCTGAGTATCTGTGCAAAATTTTAGCACGATCGGTTGCGTCTACATTTTGCGTATTGCAATTGAAATTTGTATGGGATTTTGTATGGGAAAACATACTTTTTTACATTTTAGTCATAAGTTGAAAAAGTTGGTCTGAAACTTTTTATCCGATACTGTAAAATGATAGCCTAGGATCTTCTGAAAAACTTTGTTGAAGACCGCAAAGCGATCCAATGCTTGTGAAAATAGTTATAGCCAACGAACGGCATGCATGTGTTTTTGCTTTAACATGTAAAGGAATAACAATAGCAACATTGTTTCGCCAAGCAATGCCAACGCTATAACTTTTTTCATAAGCATCAGATCACTTCGTCTTCGACAAAGTTTTTCAGGACACCCTAGGCTATGTTTTCACTTTATCGATTACACGGTTTTAGAAAAATTCGAGCTTGTTATGAGAGAAATGCAAAAAAGTGTGTTTTCCCATTAAAACCCCATACAAACTTCAAACGCGATGCGCAAAACGTAGACATAACCGATCGTGCCAAAATTTTGCACACTTATTTGGGTCCTAAAATGGGATCAAAAAAGCTTTGATCTGATGGGATACCATTAAATTTTTCATTCTTCCATATAAACGATGACCCACTCTAGTGTCTATAAATGACATTTTAGATGCCAAGAGCTTCCACGGTTATACAATGCTATTATTTGTGGTGAAAATACATAAAACTATTCTTGTAGATTTGAAGGACTTCACTAATAGGGCACTTTGGAACACCTAGAACATCCCAGAATATGAAACACCTTTTGATATTCTTAACGAAGCACAGTGGAGCACCAAGTACACCAAAACTGATCAAAATTATTTTGACGCATTTTCACAACCCAAATTAGTAATGAAACGTATTTCATAGTTTTCGTATTTTTTTTATTTCGTCATTAGGGTGACCAATTTTATGATTGTAAAAGGCAAGATTTTTCGAAACTAAAATTTTTCAAAAAATCATAACTTTTGAACCAGTTGACCGATTTTAAACTTCTTTTTTTTTGTTTGAAAGCTGTTGAGTTCTAAAAAATACGTTCAGAGGGCCAAATAGTGTTTTAAGGCAAATAATATCATATAATAATATAATTATCACGATTTTTTCAAAGTGTTGCAACTTTTGAAATCGGAAACATCCGGAAGGTTTTCTTTCTGCATTTGAAAGAGGAACAATAGTTTTATCATACACTAAACGCAGATTTTCCGGAAACAGCCGGAAAATCAACTTATTTCATTTTGAATGTACGGTAAAGGATTCCATCAAATATTTTTTTCAATATTTTCATATATTGTATGTAAATTCAACGTCAATTTGTTTGGGTTTCAAATTAACAGAATAACAACATTAACCTTCTTTAACAAACTGCATTGTTGAATTGATTGACTATCAATTTCATTCACTTTGTACGGTCAAAACTAGCACGCGCTGTGAGTATATCAAAGAAAACGGCTAAACTTCAGCTTCACTTAACCTCTTCTGATAAGCGTAAACAAAACATTTGTACACTGCTTAGCTGTCAAACGATTACACGATAACTACACTTGGCAAAAACACAACGGAACACCCAATTACTTCATTTTGAGTTTTTCCACTTGATCAGGTTTTGATGTGATTTACTCCAATGTGCGAAGGCTTAATGAATACATATAAACGTTACCCACATCCAAGCTCAGCTTTTAGAACAACTGCTAAGCCAATTATTTCGTTTTTCCAAATTTCATGGTGTTCAGGATGTTCTAGATTTTCAATGAGGTCCCAATTATAAATATTCCCAATTTTCCCTGATAGAGGACTCCATTTGTAACAACTTTGCTGAAGACAGTATTTTGTTCTATCGAATGGGTGAATTTAAACGGTCGGTTCTATGTTGGGGTCATATATGACCCCTCCGGCTACAAAGGGTTAAACATGTTTTGAATGATTATTTTTTTTTAAATCTCGATTTTGTGAATTTTGGTTTTGGATTTTTCTTATTTTTATTTTTGAACATCCTTACACTTTAATATTTTTCTTGGAAGCCTATTTGGTATACCGATTTTCAGGGATGAAAACATTTTGAAATTTCACTATTATTGTGAATTTATTTTTATTTGTTTTCATGAGAAATTATATTTTTCGTGTTACTTTTAGGAAAATAATTTTAGTGTGTATTTAACTCCCTCAAACTCTTTGAATTTAACAGAATGATTGAGGAAAAGTTCAAAATACGTTAATTGTTGCGATTAAATACAACAGAAAAGGAAGACATTGAAAAGGTGCTCAAAACATCATTTTTTCAATCATTTAAAAAAAAAGTTTGATATGTTTTAAAAAACACCAAAACCCATTTTAAGATATACAGAACAGTCCTAAATATTAGCTTAAAATAAAAAAGTTTTGATTGCCCAGGCGAGAAAAATACAAAAATGCTCAAACTATACCCCGTCTAAAGGCAGGGTTGGGCATTAGAGGGTTAAATACTAGTACTTTAAAGGAAAATTGACTCAAAATATTTTTTTCATCATTTGTGCATGCACTACTAAAGATCACATCCCAGTGATCAAAACACTTTTTCACGCTAAGAAGCAAAAGTTACACGTAAAACAAGAAAAGCTACCAAAAATTGAGATATGCCTTTTCTATCAATTTATGTATTAAAAACGTACAGAAAATGTGATAAATCATAATCCATTCGTTGTATTAAGATGCGCTACACGGTTCCATAGCTTCCATACCACTACACACAAACACCTCCATGCAAACCCGAGAAGTTGAACCGGGTTGCGTCTAAAAATAACTTTCGCTTCGCTGCTGAGCTTCGCGTCCTATTAGTCCTGTTCAACGACGCAGGTTGAACTTGCTCGAAGTTGCTGCATCTTGCTCTTATCCATTAGTCAACAAACGTGTAAGAGTAGGATGCAGCAACTTCGAGCAAGTCCAACCTACGTCGTTGAACAGGACTATTGTCTACATGGAATTTTCCATTTGCAAACAGCAACCTGCTGGATGCAAGCTTTTCAGTGCACAATGGGTCTAGAGTCGTATTTACGAAGACAAAAATGTTTCTGCCATTTCTTTTTTTTTTCATTATTTTGAAATGATTACGGTCAATCAAGTGTGGCTTATCCAAAAATCTGCCAATTAATTATTCTCTATAAAATATCAGAATGTTTTACAAAGTTATAGCAAATTTACAAAAATAAAACATTCGATTGATTTGATTGATTTGTCTTTATTAAAGAGACTTTCAGCCCTTGGATAAAACATTCGAATCATTAGAACTTTTCGAAAAGTTTTCAATAAATTGCAACTTTCTCGCCTTTGGTCATATTTTAGTCGAGTCCAACGATACACGAAGACCAATACATTAGTCACAAACTTTCAAAATTTAATTTAATTCGGTTCGCTTAGTCCTAAGGTACAGTAATTTGATAAACGGAAGTCAAAAACTAGATATAGATAGAAGGGCTCTATTTTCGTGTAAAGTTGAATAATCAATCAAGCCCAAATTTGCACCAATTAAATCAAACTCGTTGAGGAACAAGTAATCAAAATTTGAATAGTTTTGGTGGACTTTATAAAAGGATACAACTTGCTAAAAATATTTTAGGCAATTTTTAAAACTTAGAATGCTTTTGTATATACCACTACTCCATTGCACGATGAGTATTGTGTTGTTCTTCGCTGAGTATTGTGTTGTTCTTTACAGAGAAGAACATTAATCAAGACAATTAGATGATCAGCATTGAACCACAAAAACCCCACAACAATTGGTGAGATCTTTCCAATATTCCTCCTCTCTCCTCTTCTTGGCGTAACGTCCTCACTGGGACAAAGCCTGCTTCTCAGCTTAGTGTTCTATGAGCACTTCCACAGTTATTAACTGAGAGCTTCCTCTGCCAATGACCATTTTGCATGCGTAAATCGTGTGGCAGGCACGAAGATACTCTATGCCCAAGGAAGTCAAGGAAATTTCCTTTACGAAAAGATCCTGGACCGACCGGGAATCGAACCCGTCACCCTCAGCATGGTCATGCTGAATACCCGTGCGTTTACCGCCTCGGCTATATGGGCCCTATCTTTCCAATATTATTTATTTATTTATAAAAAATTCTACTTCAGTATATTTACTTTATAACTGCATATAAGTTGAAAATTCGCTATTTTCAACATCCTTTCATCTATTGGAAGATGCTTCAGTTCTGGGCTCTTTCTAAGTTGATGAAGGGATTTATAAATGCTTGCAAGGACTTGGCCAGGTGTGTGGAGCTGAGTGAATCTATGACATTGTAGATAGTAGCGACATCAGCAATGTCAATGGAAATTCAACTTTGCAACTCCATCCAAGATTTGTGCAAGTATTCATGCTATGCTATGCTACCACTACTCCATTGCACGGTGACGTCATCAAGAAATTGTTCTCTTTCTCTCCTACGGGAAATTTGAAAACAACAGGACCAACACCTGTCAAATTTGACAGGTACTGGTCCTGTTGTTTTCAAACTCTCTGAAAGAGCGAAAGAGATAGAATTTCGCCGTGAGGTTGTCTCTAGGCGGTGCTAGAGTTCAAGCAAATTTTAAATTTAATATATCTCAGAATTCTGGTCACTTACAAAGTTGGTGTCTTTGACAATGTTGTTTGGTAGGTCAAGGGCTTACAGTTAATGGTCCACTTGTTTCGAAATTTTGCCACAAGGAAGCGCAAGTTACACATTTGCAAAATTATGGAAATGATTTTTTTTTTTCGTAAAGCAATCAAAAAGCTGTAATTTAGTTTTCTTTGAGCATATTTAAGTCAAGTCAAAGGTTTTTCAAAGAGCTATATATTAGTCATAAATGTGCAAAATTTCATTTCATTCGGTTCACTTAATCCAGAGATATAGCACTTTAACGAAGAACACTCAAATATGAAACATTTTACTAGAGTCGCTCCAACTTTATGTAAAACTATCCAATCGAGCTCAAATTTGTACCATTTATAGCTCATTAGTTATGCAACTAGCAGATAAAATTTGAGAATATTCCCTACACATTATAGAAAGTTACAGGTTGCTGAATATATTCGAGATAATAAGTAAAAAGATACATGCTTCTACTAATTTGCAACTAGCGCCGTCTACTGGCAGAATCCTGAACCAATCAGCTAATCAACTGAAACGCCTTAATAAACCAAACAACATTGCCGAAGAAACCAACTTTCTAAGTAATCAGAGTTCTGAGATATATGGAATATAATAATTAATTTCGTCAGCGCTACCTAGTGGTGGAATTTTGAATCAAACGGCCCATCACCAGTAAAACCTTGGCTGGCCTAACAACTTTGCCAAGTATACCGAATATTTAAGTAATCACGGTGCTAAGATGTACGGTATGGAAATTTCGCCAGTGCTACGTCTTGCTGTCTGTGATATCTGTCATACCACACGCAGAAAAATAAATTGTAAACATAATTAAATTCTAGTTCAAATCAACCGATTTTTCAGTTTACTATAGCAACAAACTGATTTCTAGTTTAAACTGAACTGTTGCATTGTTTCATAATACAAATGTTTTCATTTGACGAAATTTTTCACAGTTTGTTAGTACAAACAGAGATTTGGTAGTTTCAACATAAAATAACAGATTGTTTTAAACGACTGCACTTTTGTGACTAACAAAGCCGAAATGTGATTGTGTTGGTGACGGCAGCTCCTGCGGCAGCTCGGAAATCTATTTTTAGACCGTCGGTGAGCGGATGGGGAGGAGAACGTCTAAAAAAAAAGACAAAAAAGGCGAAGCCGATCAACTTTTTGTGGATGCTGTCGTGAGTACCTGCGCGTTATCCATCACGACCAAAGCTGCACTTGGAAGTTGGTGTGATGGATTTGCTGCACCTTCTTCGTTGTGGCGATGTTGGGGTAAGCATTTTATAGGTGTGTGAGTGCTTTCGGACCATGTTTATGGTTTTTATTTTGTTGAAACAAATGAAATTTTTGACATTATATGAAATGATGGTAATCGGTTGTTCTTATCGATAAACTCTAAATGAAAACAATTAAATATAACTTTGGAATAAGTAAATTCTCAGTTTGAAAATCAACCATGCGTTTTATTGTTTTAAACAAGCGCTATTTTTCTGCGTGCAGAGACAAACTGACGTAACACTGATGAAATGTTTATACCAAATATCTCATCATCCTGGTTACTTAGAGAGTTGGTGTCTTCGGCAATATTATTTGGCTGGTCAAGAACTAACAAATGATGAGACTTTTGATTCAAAATTCCACCACAAGGCAGCGCTAGTGAGCAAACAAATATTATATTCCATATATCTCAGGACTCAGATCACTTAGAAAGTTGATGTCTTCGGCGATGTTGTTAGGTTGGTTACGGCCGCTCAGTTGATTATCTGATTGGTTCAAGGTTCTGTCAGTAGGCGGCGCTAGTTACGAATTGAAGCATGCAACTTTTATTTATTATTTCAAATATATTCAGCAAGCTGTAACTTTTTCAAAAATGCACCAAATATTCTCAATTTTTTCCTGCCAGTTGCACAACTAGTAAGCTATAAACGGTACAAATTTGAACTCGATTGGATAACTTTACATAAAATTGGAGCAACTCTAATAAAGTAGTTCATATTTGAGTGTTCTTCGTTTAATTGCTATATCTCTGGATCAAGTGAACCGAATGAAATGCGACATTGCACAATTATGACTTTGAGCTCTTTGAAAAACCTTTGACTTGACTAAGACACGTTCAAAGAAAACAAACTTACAGCTTGTTGATTACTTCACGAAAAAATATCAATCATTTGAATGATTTTGCAAATGTTTAACTAGCGCCGCCTAGTGGACCATTAACTGTAAGCCCTTGACTCACTTAACAACGTTGTCGAAGACACCAACTTTCTAAGTGGTGAGAGTCCTGAGATATATGAAATTTAAAATTTGCCGTTTATTGGTGGAATTTCTAATTAAACGATCCATCACCAATCACCATCCATCATGGCATCGCAAATAAAATGATTAGAAAGCAGATTTTTGAATTAGTTTAACCAGACGAACCACCCTAACATAACAATAATAGGGAATAGGGTCAACAATTGAAAATAAACTTTCTAAAACACAACATGTGTCTAAAAATTTAAAGCTGTAGCTTAAACAGTTTTGTCTTCGCAAATACGGCTCTGGACCCATTGTGCCGTGTGGCGGCTGTATCACTTCCATCACCAAGCCACGTTTGTGTAGATGATGATGGCTTTCAGCCTCTTGTCTATCCATGTGCAGTTGTAGCCGTGCTGGTTAGAGCGCAGGGTACTGTGAATCACCATTATAGTGCCTCGGTTCGATTCCCACCGCCACCCGTATTTATTTTTAAACATGTATTGGTATTTGATGCCGCCGCTGCTGTCATGATCAGTCTAAAAATAGATCAAATAATGAGAAACCAGTGCGACAGAGCACACGCACACATGCGAAATTTTCCTTTTCCAGATTCTAGGAAGCCAATACAATTTTTGGTATACTGCCACCTACCAATTTTTGTATTTGCAAGGCCCTAATACAATATTTGTATATGTTTCATACCCAATTGTATTAGAATCTGCCAATCTCAGGTTGCGTGTATAGACTGTGGAAGTTTGCATTTTTGACGCACCCTAACCACCAACGACGGTATACAAATATTAGATCAACAAACGTAAATGTTTAGTTTTACAATCCAAACATTTAACATAAAATTTGGGAAATATGGTGGCTCAATATAAACGAACTTGTTAAGCTTTAGAACTTTCCCTTACATATGCCACACATCATCTTTGCAATGAAATCGACACGTGTCACCCATCTATCTTCAGCCGTTACATAAATATCACAGTGCCTCTCTCGCTTACGATGTGAGCTTCAGCTCTACTGGAGTTCTCAGTGTACAAAGCAAGCGAATTTCGGCTTGGTGAGTTCCGTATCCACATTCCTTTCGTCCTCTACGTCTATATCCATCTATGGATTTATTCAGCAGATGATATTTGTTCTGCCCTGATGGATGCGATAAGGAAGAACACACGTTACGTTACAAAGCCAACCTGACTGGTGGTGTCCTAAATGTCTGCAGGCGAACCGCCTACCATTAATCCTTAGCTAGCAAGCTTATTGGGTCCGGGGATAATTTTTCGATATGTGATGGTAGGCAGTGTCCCGGTCGACAACGTGGATACATAATCCTTCCAGCGTGCGGAATCAGTGTGATAGTGAATATCACATGGTGCGGTTCGGTTCTGTCTGACTAGTTTTCCTTCGAAAAGTGAAGATGCACGGATGACGGGTTGTGTTTGTCGGTAGGAGTGGACTCGATAGACCACCCAGAATTACTCAATTCTTTCTCGAGGAAAAACTACATTTAGTAGAATGAGATTGGCAGCGCATCGTATGGTCGTGGTCAGATGAAGAAATCACGTTAGGTCAGTGAAATTCCTGCGTTGAATATTTAACCAGCTTTCCGGTTTGTTCGGCGGCAGAGTTTGCTGTGTGAATATTTATGATGTGCAAAATCTTCGTTGATTTGGCAGTAGAAATTGATACGGAGTGAAAGATCGTAAAACACATCCGTTGATCTACCAATATATTCGGTGGTGTGCGATATAAGGGAATATGAAATGTTGTACAAGATTCGAATTCTAAATGGATTGTGTATAGTGAGTTTCACCTAAAGTTATTGCAACAAAAATCGTGGCTGATGAATGTTTCTAAATTCAGATTACCTGATTTCTTACTATAAAAAGCGTTAGCGAAGCTGGGAAATAGGCACTGTCTGTCTCAATTGTACAAGGAATGTGATGCAAAAAAATGAAAAATAATAAGAATAGAAAGATCGATAATAAAAATAAACAACAATAGACAAACTTTTAGTATAGGGTCACAATGGCTTAGGAACAAGACGTCAAAAGAGACAAAACGACGAAAGGATAAAACGTCGAATACGAGTAATCTAGGCAAATGTGAGTTCTTCATTTTTCTAAAGAAACCCTATTCTTTCCATTTTCGACGTTTTGCTCTTTTTACGTTAAAATACACAAAAATAAAAACAAAAAAAAAAACTTTTTACGTTTTGGCATTCGAAGTTTGTCACCCAACTGGTCACGGAAAACGGTTTTGGTGCATCTTTATTGTACGATACTTTTTTATATCTGGCGTTCGATTTGAATAGGTCGAATCAACATAGGAATCACAGCAAACAGACGACATATTCAAATCGAACGCCTGATATGTTTATTAATGTGTATTAGCCGATGTTGCGGTCTATACAAATTGTTATGTTATTTCATAAAAAAGAAAACTGGTGATTTTTTACTTTCAAAATGTTCAGCCTGTAGTCAGGCACGAATCAGCCTCAGGGTAAAAATTGCGAGAATAAAGATAAAAAAGTCCTTATTTAAAAGTCGGCTTGAAAGTTGCTCTTCAAACCCATCCAATATTCAGTGAATCGGTGGCTTCATCTGCAACATTCAGTGTAAGAAGTGAAAGTGCTACATAGCAGAAAAAAAGCGGGTCAACATTGGTACAAACCATCCGGCAGCATCAGGAAACTCATCTGGCTCCTCTCGAAATGGACAAGGACCCGGCTGCTGCTTCAGAACAAAGGTAAATATTTAAAGCAAAAGCAAACATGATGTAGCTCCACAACACGAAATTGAAAGAAAAGCGTAAAACGTGAATGCTTGCTCTGTAGAGAGATGATGTTTGCGGCTTTCCACCGTTGGTTGTTCAGCCCAGCCCGTTCTATTGTTTCAGTTGCCATTGACCGACTTTTATTCCGTCGAAAGCTCACGTCGTCCTCCTGTGGGGATATGCTTTGAGTGCTTGTGCGGGATATTTATGGTTTGTTGCATAAATTTCACGGTCTATCTTGGCTCGACTGCTCTCGGTTGCGAATCATACTGGGGTTGTATTAAAGAGTAAACCGTCATCACATCATACAGTTTATGGGTGCCTGAGCTGAGTTATTGTTGCGCTTGAATCGATATGAGTATTGAACGTCTGGTTAAGTTGCCAATTTATCATCGGGATAATCAGCCTGCCTAATAAATACTGTTTTTTGTTGACGAAGGCAGGTAAAAAGTTTCATTAAAGTGATCATTATTTTACAAGATGATAGAATTAATGCTGCAAAATGGTGAGTCGACAACCTGGAGCGTCAAACATAGTTGTGATCCTGACAAGTTCCTACATCAAGCTTCTACGGGTTAATCGATGAGAAAGTTCACTGCAGGAATTCCTGGAATAATCCCTGGAGAAATTTCTGGATGAATTCTTGGAAGAATTTCCCTGGATGAGTTCCTGGACGAATACCTCGAAGAATTCTTAGAGGAATACTGGGAATCCCTGTAAAAAATATGAAGATTTTTGGGGTGTCTCTTGGGGTATTCCTGGAATTCTTGGAGAAATCTCTTAAAGGAAATCTTAGGAGGGATTTCTGAAAAAATACCTGGAGGATTTCCTAGAGAAATTTCTTGAGCAATCTCTAGAGGAATTCTGGGAGGAATGCTTGAAAAAAAAATGCAGAAATCCCTTGAAAAATTCCTGGAGGAATTCCTTGAGAAATTCTTGGAGGAATCCTTGGAAGAATTTATGGAGGAATTCCTATGGAGGAATTCATGGAGGAATTATCCAATGGAGGAATTTATGCAATTCCTCTAGGAATTCTCGTGGGAATCTCTGGGGGAATCGCTGGAGAAATTCGTGGAGAAATCCCTGCAGGATTTCCCGGAGGAATCTCTTCTCGGAGGAATCTCTGGATGAATTCTTGGCATTCCTCAATGATACATTTCTGGAGGAATTTCTAGGGAAATTGCTTGTGGAATTCCTGGAAGAATCCCTTAAGCAATTCCAGGAGGAATTTTTAGAGGATTTCCTGGAGGAATGGCTGAAAGAATATCTGGTGAATGCCAGATGAAAATCTGGAATAAATGCCTGGAAGAATCCCTGGAGAAGAAATTCCTAGAAGAGTTCCAGGAGATATTGCTGTAGTGATTCCTTAATAAATTACTGTAGAAATTTCTTGAGGGATTCCTGGAGAAATCTCTGAAGCAATTCCTGAAGAAATTTCATGCTGGAATTTCTTCACGAAATTTTTCAGGGATTTCTTCAGGAATTGCGGAGGAATGCCTAAAGGAATTCCTGGAGAAATGTTCAGAGGAATTCTTGGAGTAATCCCTGCAGGTGCCCCTAGAGAAATCCCTTCAAGAATCCCTGGAGAAACCCCTGGAGGCTTTCCTGGAAAAATCACTGGAGAAACTCCTGGAGGAATACCCGGAAGAATGCGTGGAGGAATTCCTGCAGCAATTCCCGTAGGTATTCTTGTAGGAATTCCTGGATCATTTCTGGGAAGAATCTCGGGGGGGTGATATTTTAATGGAATCTCCGGAGAATTTCTTGAAGGATTACCTGGAGAAAACCTTGGAGGAATTTCTGTATATTTTCTGGAGGAAGTCCTGAAGCAATTCCTGGATCAAATCATGGAGGAATTTCTGAAAGAATTCATGGAGAAATTCCTGAAACAATTACTGGATAAATTATTGCACAAAATCCTGGAGGAATGCCTGAAGAAATACCTTAAGAAATGCCTAGAGGAATTTCTGGAGTTATCTCTGGAAATGTCCCTTGAGAAATTCCTCGAGGAATTCCTGGCGGAACTCTTGGAGGAATGCATGGAGGTATTCCTCCGGGTATTCCTAGAGGATTGCATGGAGGAATTCCTGCAGAAGTTCCTGTGAGAACTACTGTAGAAACTCCTGGAGGACGACTTCCTGGAGGAACTCCTGGAGTCTTTCTGGAGAAATTTTTGGAGGGATCCCTGAAGGAATTATTGGAAGGATTCCTGGATCAATTCCTGGAAGTATTTCTCAAGAAATCCCTGGGGAAATTCCTGAAGGAGTACCTGTAGAAATTCCTGAAGGATCTGAAGAGGAACTCCTAGAGTAGTTTCATACAGAATTCATGAAGGAATGTCAGGAGAAGTCATGGAAGAATCTCTGGACGATTCCCTAAATTAATCTTAGAAAATAATTTTTGGAGGAATCACTGTCCTGAAGGAATCCCTGCAGCAATTCCGGAGGAATCCCAGAAGTATTTTTAGAAGAATTCCTGCAAGGATTCCCAGAGAAAATATTTAAAAAAATCTAGCGTAATCACTTAAGGAATTCCTGGAGAAACCCCTGGTGGAATTCTAAGAAAAAATATCCGATGAAATCACAGTAGGAATTCCTGAGGGAATCCTAGGAGGAGTTTCTAAAGAAATCTTAGGAGGAAGTTCTGAAGAAATCACAGAAAGAATTCATGGAGAAATCCTGAAGGAATCGTAAAAGAAAAGTTAGAAAAGTAACTCCTAGAGGAATCCCTGTAGCAGTTCCTGAAGGAATTCCTGAAGAAACCTTAGGAGGAATCCCGGAAGCAATGCCAAGAGAAATTTCCAAAGGAATCTCTAGGCAGTTCCTGGTGGAAGTCCTGGATTAATTCCTAGAGGAATTCGTGAAAGAATTTCAGGAGGAATTCCCGAAGGAATCCCAGGAAGAGTTTCATGAGAAATCTTTGAATAAATTTTTAAAATAATCCTTGGAGTTGTTCTTTAAAGAATCACATAAGGAATTCCCGAGTGAATTTCTGGAGAAACTCTTGGAGGAATTCCTAAAGAAACCCCATGAGGGTTCCTTGGAAAAACCTAGGGGAGTTTTCTTAATGAATTCGTTGAAGAATTTGTACACTCCCTGGAAAAAATCTGAAGGAATCCATGTCTAAAGTAATTACTGGACGAATTATTGAAGCAGTTCTGAGATTTTTAATAAATAAAGGTAAAATTTTTCGAAAGACTACCTGGAAGAAATTCCTAGAGAAATACTTAGAATAAATCCAGTTGGAATTATTGGAGCAATCTCTGGCTGCATTCTTGAAGAAATACATGTATGGATAAATCCCTGAAGAAATCTCTGAATGCAGAAATACCCGAAAGGTTCTCTGATGAAATTCCTTAAGAAATCCTTGGAGAAATATCTAAAGGTATCATCGATAAAAGCACTGGAATAACCACTGGAGAAATCTCTGAAGATATCCCAGGAGAAATTTCTGTATGAATGTCCTGGAGAAGTTCCTTGAGGGATTCCTTGAGTGATTTCTGAAGGTGTCCCCGACGGAATTCCTAAAAAAATCCCAGGTTTTTGGTTCTTAGCATGACGTTTGTTTAAATTTAATGCGAGTCATACTTTTTCCCTACCAGAACCGGTTCCGACCAAAGTTTAACCATTCAATCTAGTTTATTATTTGGTGCACTTGATGATATTATTATTATTATAAATTTATAATAAATTCATGATTGGATGATAAGAATTAAGTGAGCTCTTAGAGAAATACTTAGTGAAATTTCTTGTGGTTTTTGAGAAAAAAGTTTGATAATTATAGATAAAATCATAACCTATTAGAGTGGTTTATTTCTTGACAAGATTTTTTTTTTGATCTCTAGATTATCTCGAGTTGACTCGAATGAAAGAAAATGTTATGTGCTTTGCAATCATTAAAGTGAAGATGTAACAAGGATACATCGTGAAGAGCACAAATCTAAAGGATGAAATGACACTGCTTCACGGATAAAAACTAACCATAGGGTGTTTGGTGAAAACCATTCCTGCACCATACAGTGTACCAGCTACAATAATGTATATTGTAATGAAATGGTTCGCTAGAAGCTTCGCACATTGTAGCTACTATACATTTACATTCGATTTTTATGTAACAATTTATTATACTGTTTTCTTACGTTTGAACCATTCACTTTTCCGAAACATTATTTTTCCGTACATTTTTAATTATTTTTTCAGTTTTAGATTTTTTTCCGTGCTTTTTTTTTGTTGATGTTTGTGACTTTTTTGATGCAAAGAAAAGGAAAGAAAAAAAGTGAATAAGTTGAAACATCAATTTAAAGTCAATAAAATTTTTAAATAAGTAGTAAACCAGAACTGCAGATCCAAGAGATATGGTGGGCTAGGTATGTAAAGTGTGATGAGAGGAATACGATTGACGAACTTTATCTTTGACTTAGAGCCATCTTTAACATTTACTTAAATCCAGACTCAGAGCCATCTTTAACTTATACTTAAATCGAACTTGACAGTTTTCTCATGAGTTGTTATATATTTCTCCGTGTATTTCAAACTTTGGTCAAACTGGATCCTCAATATTGCAATAACGGTTAAGCACGCTGTAATGATACTTATGTACCTCGTCACCCACTTCATGCAACTACATTAGTGGTCTAATAATACTTGGCGCGCTCGGCATAGTTCCATCATGCCGCTCAAAGTGTTGCCACAAATAATGCTTAGTTTGCGAAACCCGGTTATCTGGCTGGTGGGGCATGGGAGCCTAAGCTTCAACTGTTAATGCAATCAGAGACTACTCAGACCTCGACTCAGACTTAGACGTGGGCAATTCAATATATGAAGGGTTATCCAAAATGCTCTGGAGAATTCCCAAAGCGCATTCTCATAATGCTATAGCAAGCCTAAGATGCCATTAACAGGAGGAAAATGACAAGATAATATAACATTATATGGTTTATTTAATGTAAAACAATACAACATAACAAAAGAGAACCTTTCCAAAACCATTTAATTAAATGTATAACCAGTAGTGAAATTACAATTAAAAACAATATATTAACAGTACATTTTATTGTTTAAAACCATACGTGTACCATACAATGTACGGTTTATTAAAACCCACGTATCAGAATTTATAACAATTCATTTACTATATAATGTATGGTTTTGCAAAAAAATATATATGGAGAAAAATATTTTTTTATATTGTTACGATACTTAACAACCCGTATAGAATATTGTAAAAATCTTATTTACGATTTACTGTATGCTGTTTACATTACATTTTATTGTTTTTGTATTTTTATTTTTTACAGTGGTGTCTATTGTAAAAATATGGTTTTAAATAGTACTGTTACAATACAACGTTCGGGTTTTCTACCGTATTTTTTATTCGGGTTATCTATATATATAAAAATGAATTTCCGTCTGTCTGTCTGTCTGTCTGTCTGTCTGTCTGTCTGTCTGTCTGTCTGTCTGTCTGTCTGTCTGTCTGTCTGTCTGTCTGTCTGTCTATCTGTCTGTCTGTCTGTCTGTCTGTCTGTCTGACCGCTATGCATTCGGAAACTACTGAACCGATCGGTGTGAAAATTTGTATGTGAGTAATTTTGGGACCGGGGAAGGTTCTTAGCTTGGTGCGGGACCTATCCGGTCTCTGGAACAGGGGGCTCCCATACAGATGACTTTGCGGAGGACGTCCCTTCGGAGCTGCCCACAAACACGTTAAAAGTGATCTAGAGTGCCGTGCTTAGAAATCGTTTTTCTGCAATTGACAATACACCCTCTTCCGACTTTGAGTCTCTGAAAGTTCCTATAATGTGTGCAAGAACGGGCGTTCAAGCTAAGCAAAGCTGACATTTACAGTGGTTTTGCATGGTATGTGAATAATAGTTGTTTGTGAACTTTCTGTTCCATATAAAAGAATGGCCATTTAACCAAGTTTCCACCGAAAACAGGCAGTCGATCCAAGAGTTACGTGGGGAAGTGAATTGAGAAGCCCGGTATTCGACCATAGAGTTTGCTCTGGTGCTCCCCTAAACCTAGGATCCCTAAACCACAGTCGACGGAAATAATGCAGGTAAATACACCATGATGAAATTTTAACGTGGCTCATATTGCTCTAAAAATGGTCAAAAAGTTGTCCGTTTAAGTTACATTGATAAAAAGTTGGTTAGCAACCAAACCACCCAACAGCAAATATACCAACTGGAAGATAACGTGCCTCTGGAGCCGGGCTTCCGATGTTTATACAAATGCGTTTACAAACTCTTTGGAGCCATACAACTAATTATTTAATGAAATGATCAACAAGATTTTAGAAAGGTTCAATTTGGCTTCATGGTGGGTGGCTATGTTCATATGTAGAAAAAATTAAGAAAATTTACAAAAACATTAGAAAAACTGTGCAATAGCAACAATTAAAATGGGCAATACAAGGTTTGCCGGGTCAGCTAGTCACCACCATCATCACCAAAACAAAATCGCTTTGGCTTCTGAAAAGAGTCCCATGCTTATGCTCTTTGATCATTTCTTGCTCCGTGGAGACGCATGGTACCTTGCTCTATTATCTCGGTTTTAATGCATCTATCAACTTTAAAATTGACGAAATGTCATGAAGATTGGTGAGATATTTTTAGCAATAGCTTCAAATCAATCATATGTATCGATATACGACACAGTGAGAAAACAAACATTTATTCAATTAGCAGACTCAGCCAGTTATGTACAATGTACATGGGTAGTTATCGACATCAACAATCAATCAACATCGATTGCCAAAAAAAAAACATCTTGCACGCGATTAAGCAAGCTACTATCGATCATTTCAACACAAAACATGATTTATTCACACGATAAACAACCATAACACAGCGTGGTGCGTGAATAGTTTTTGTGCAGATGGGACTCATCGTCAGCCATCACTGTGTCCTTATCATCGGAAAAGCTTGCTTGTCAGACAAGGCAGCGTGACACCCAAGGATATAATAGTGAAAGCGGTTAGGTGCTTCACCGTACGATACACATAGCACATTACTCCACTACTGCACTGGCGACGCTTGTTGATGGGTGTTCGTTCATTTATCAGCGCAATCTAATTGAGATTTTTTACCTCCAGTTCCCTTACCGGAGACAGCTCGACAAAGGCGGAACGACGGGACTTTGTATTATCCGATGATTAAGACAAATCAAGCGGAAGGGACGTCCTATTCAGATTACAATTAGAGTGCGATTTAATTTGTTCACTCATTCCGAAACACATAGCAAGCTATCCACTTTAATGCTCGATTTAAGATATGGCAAGCAGGAGGACTAATTGAAGACATCCTCCTCGCTCTGTGCCTTGTGTCGGTGCCTCACAGTTGAAGAGTGTGCCCGGAAGTGTTGATTTTACCCATGCGGTGCCTTTTCATACGCCTACCAGCGCAGCGCAGAGGGAGGGTCAAAAAGGGGTGTCTCGGCGGTAAGTGACAAAACTCTTATGTAAGCAAACTTCGACCCGACACAGTTTCATTCGGTGGCAGAGACCATGAGGACAGGAAGGAAATACACCCCCACATGCTTGAATCTTGTCCTGTGCTGGAAGGTTGAGAATCACTTGACATATAGGAGACGACTTGGAACAACATGAACAAGGAAAAGATGGAAGAAATCAAGAACACGGCCGGTGCCGTACGAACGTGCTCAACACAAAGGCACTTGAGGGTTGGCTTTCGGAGGCTAGGGTATTGTGGAGGGGGAGTTATTAGGGTTTCGGGGAAGATTCTGCTAAAAGGTCTACCGGGATGCTTCCGGCAATAACTTCCAGTAAACATGTTCCTTTTTCGTTAAGGTTTATCAATTTGCACTAATCGAGTAGAGTTTTTATGCGTCCAGGCCGAGATGCAAACACGTGCACTGGTTGAACTGGACAGGATGTTGTTTCCTGTTGGTGAAACTCATTTACGCCGCTTGTTCTTGAATCTTGGAAAGCGTTTATCAGCAGTATGAAGAATTTGTTTGGAATAGACACTGGGTTAATTTTTGGCACTTTTTTATCTGTATTTTGGTGTAATGTTTGCACTGGGATAAAACATACTTCTCAGCTTGTGCTCTATGATCACCACGCAAGTCAAGGCAATTCAAATTACAAAAAGTTTCTGGACAGAGTGAGAATCGAATCCGTCACCCTCAGCATGGTCTTGCTGAATACCCGCGCGCTTACCGCTTCGGTTGTTCGGACTTTTCACTTCTTATTCCATGGTAACCAACTAACAATCACTCATTTTACGAGCACTTTTAAGACGAATTAATTCAACATGATGCTGAATAATATTTCGATAATTTTCAGGCACAACCTTTTGTTCACACAAATGTGGGTTTTGTTCACACAAATTTGGAGAAATTATAAAGCATAGTGATGTGTACCAACTGAACTGTTTGTTGTTAAATCGTTTTACAACTATATAAGGTATGTGTGCCACCAGTAATCTCTCGCTCCCATATTTATCCTATTCGAAAACAAGCGATTACAAGCTCACTTCTAACAAAAAATATAAAAATTAGAAACAAAACAAACAGCGCTTCAATCCTTTGTTTTTCGTAGGATGAAAATGGGAGCCACATGCTTAATATGGACGGTAAATACCCTAGTTAAGCTGTTATTCAGTTTTAGCAAAAATGATTAAAAATAGATAATATGAACTTTTTCCATTTCCACGCGAGTTTATGATGGGCATTTGTGCTGCGAACAACTTTTGTGGAATAATAACTACACATAAATTTACCTAAATCGAGATTCGAACTCGAGACCCGTCGATTGCCAGCCGCATGCCTTCCTTTCTGCACCATCCTAGAGATGACGAATAGAAGCGCTCAAATCAAAACCTAAACTTTCCGTGGTTTAATAATGATCACACTTCGACTCCTATTCAACAGTGGTGAATTAGCACAAAATATTATGGTGAACAACTGACCAACACATTAATTCAGCTGCTGTTTTTTTCACGTGTTTTTCATCCTGTACTCTGAGTCAAAGTATAATAAAAAAAGCGTTTACTTGACTTGTGAAAAACACATTATACAGATACCTTATACAGATAGCTATTTTTTACATGAACTTAACAAAAAACAGAAAAAGGTCGTATTAAACTATTTGGTAAAATGATTGTTGCAATTCGAATAAAAATCTCATTAAACGTTTGAAACGTGTTTGAAATTATCATTGGTAATACCGATACCAAAGGTTGAACATTGGCTACTTTTTTAATTTAAAAATCATTTGTACAGCAATGTGTACAGCACAAGGTACAGCATAACTTTAGTTCAGCTATCATTATTATTATAAAGCAACAATTCAACATGCATGCTTGATTGCGGTTTACGATTGTTAGTTGGGTAGGATCTCGGACCATTCGGACAGGGGGGCCTATTTGGGGCACTTGCTGCTCACTTATGCTGTTAAGTGAATCCCCCTTATAAAATCTTCACAAAATTACGTATAATATAGGAAATTTGTATTTTCGGTTCGAACTCAACATTCACCGCAGCAGCCCAGTGTTTTATTGCTTGAAAACAATAACGTGTACCGTCGTTGGTGGTGACAAGGGGCGAGATTGGGTCAAAACACAATCTGAAAAATCTCATCAAATATTGCGAATATCGAATCAAATTAATGGTGTCATCCTCGTAGTTGCCAGCAGTTCCTGAAAAAAAAATAGATTCTAGAGCAATTAATTTATTTCGGATATATCATCGAGTTTTTGTAAGAACAAAAACTGTAACGCGTCGTGTCGTGTGATTGTGATATACAGGGGATTGAAAAAATGATCGGGACAGGTAAAATTTTCGCTTTTCAAAAAATGTTAAACTAGCTGTAACCTTTCGAAAAGTACATCAAATATTCTCAAATTTCCACTGTAAGTTCATCAACTAGTTGTGCATTAGTGGTCTAAATTTGGTAAAGATCGGGCCATTCTTCACGAAGTTATAAAGATTCTTGATTCTTGTAAAAGGTAAAATTATCCGATAGCTAACTTTGAGCTGTTATATCTCCGGATTCAATTAACCGATTGCAATGAAATTTCGACCATGTATGACTTATACAACGAACATTTGACTTAACTTGAATTTTTCAACAAGAGAAAAAGTTATAGCAATTTTATTTTTTTCACGATTATTTAGTAAATTAATTTATTTTTAATATGCATTCCATTACTTTTTCAATTTATTGGCGGCTATTTTGTTACTTTCTTTCAAAACACATTTATATACAAGTCAATTAGAGGGAAATTAAATAAACTATAATTTGCATCTTGAATTTTGAAACGATGTTGAAGTTTCTTCCGAGTTAAGAATTTTAAGTGAAGTCAAAGTTTTTTCATAGCTCATTATATAAATCATAAATGGTCAAAATTTCATTGAATTCGGTTCATTGAATCTGGAGATATAACAGCTCAAAGTCAGCTATTGGATAATTTTACCTTTTAAAAGGATATTTAAAACTTCGTGAAGAATGACCAGAACTTTTCCAAATTAAGACCACTGATACAGAACTAGTTGATGAACTTACAGTAAAAATTTGAGAATAACTGATGCACTTTTCGAAAAGTTACAGCTAGTTAAACATTTTTGAAAAGAGGAAATTTTGCCTGTCTCGATCATTTTGTCTATCCCTTGTAGTTCTTACGTTGCACTAATCTCAAAAATATGGGTATGATCGAAAAAAGCTTGTAAAAAAAGCCTTTAAAAAATTGCTAATTTTAATGCTCGATAAAACATCACACATTAAGGTGAAAAAAGTCTCAAACTCATATACATCA